>NC_042616.1:16090256-16371188 GCF_901001135.1 Rhinatrema bivittatum | reverse complement strand
TCTTTGCACAGGGGGTAGACGGCTGTCCGGACTGAGGGACGCTTCTTCACGGGAACCGCTCATATCTCCATTCTGTGCAGCTCCAACGGAGTCCTCAGCGCCTTTGTCCGAATTATCCGAATTGTTCAGGTTATTAACTTCTGGACTATTTCAATTTTTTCTCACTGTCATTGAATCGGTGTCATATGGTCAAAGATTGAATTATCGTTGAAATGCCTGCGAAAAGGAAGGGAAAGATCAGCGTGTTTCCCTCAACACCAGCATCCTCTACCCTGACTCAATCCGAGATTTTGCTCTTCTTTTGGTTTCATAACTGCAGGGAGAAATTAGAAATCGGTCCCGAGGACGCTGTGCAAAACCTAAAGCGTAGCCGTCTCTTATCACGGTAAGGACCCACTGGTCCATCGTTACTTTAGTCCATTCCTCATAAAACAGGGACAGTCTTCCCCCTATCTCCGGCACCGAGGAATGGATCTGCGCCCCTTCATTGTGATGCTTTTGCACTGGAAGCAGACTGGGAGTTACCAGGTCTGCCAAATCAATGGCCCCGAAAGGACTGGGACCAAGTCTGTTGCCTGTTAGGAGCTTGTCAAAAAGGGGCCATGGGTGGTCTAGATGGGCGAAATCTTCGATTCCCTCTGAATCTGGCCCGAGAGGCAAAGGAATCTCTGGATTTCGGTCTATCCTCTGGTAACCGATGAATCTTATTCTCACCCAGAGATTGGATCATATCTTCTAGATCCTTACCGAAAGCAGTTTGCCTTTGAAGGGCAAGGACCAGTTTCTCAAACAGAGGAGCCTACGAGCTGAGAAAGCTGAAACCATGGATCTGGCTGATGTGCGCAAAAGATCAAGCAGTGCATCTGCGCTGTATGCCACCGAAGCTTCCAGACGACCTGCCTGGACCACCTCTTCATCCGATAAGTCAGCGTTAGCTTGTATTACTGAACCCAGTAGAGACCCGCTCGTAAGGCGAAATTGCTGCAAATAGCTGCACGCACTCCCAGTGCAGAAACCTCAAAAAATCCTTTTAAGTTGCACTTCCAATTTCCTGTCTTACAGGTCCTTGAGTGCTGTAGCTCCAGTGACCGGAATTGTGGTCTTCTTGGTAACAGCAGACACTGCCGCATCTACCTTGGGTACTCGAAGCAGCTCTAAAGCATCCTCTGGCGGAGGATATAGCTTGTCCATGGCCTTACTCACTTTCAAACCCAGATCCGGGGTATCCCATTCTCGGAAAAGCAAATCTGTAGCTGAGAAATGAAAAGGAAAAGAAGGAGGGCCTCTCAGACCCAGCAACACAGGAAACATAGCACCCAATTTAGATTCTTCTGGGGGGACATTCAATGCCCAGTTCAGCTAAAATAGCAGGAATAAGGGGACCCAACTCCTCCTTTCTAAAAAGGCGCACCACCTTTGGGTCATCCCCCTCCGCAGCATGTGTCCCATGCATTGCATTATGGTGCTGTAAATCAGAGTCTACATCCACCCCCAGCGGGGGTTTGGGCTGGAGGTCTGGGTCATCTGGATCAGTGTCCTGACTAGAAGTATCTGGAGTAATCTGGGAAACCCCTGACCGACGGATACGTTTAGGCTGAGTAGGCTCCGCACCTCCCTTAGGGGTAGACTGTTTCTTAGCAGAGGACTTAGAACTCTGAGAAACATCCTTTTTGCCAGATTGCAGCTTCCCTAACTTCCTCTCCTTGTAAGCTTTATGGAGCAACAACACAAATTCAGGCCGATACAGTAAGGACGCGTAAGAAAGAGTGCGGCAGTGCCAGGCGTCCGCTCGTTTGCCGTGCGCACAATTTGGTTCACATACCGCTCGATTCAGTATTCAAATGAGACGCAAATGAAAGCGGCGTCCAAAGTGCGCCCATGAAGCGGTAGGCGTGCGTAATCCATTTTACTGTATAGAGCGGTATACAGCACCTATACAGTATCCGGGGTGCGCCAGTACCTGTCATTCAGTACCTGTCATTTCTATCTACCAATCATTACAATGTTTTACTTCTCGTTAAACTTTTTATCTTTCCTCTAACTCTAATCCCAGTTAGAATGACCCCCGTTTTATTGTAACTTTTTTCTTCCATGCACTTGTTTTACTTTTTAATGTATACTCTTATGTTATTAGTTATTTACGTTATAATGTATTTCTCACCCCTTGTTTTATGTAAACCGACATGATACGAACTCCGTGAATGCCGGTATAGAAAAATACAAATAAATAAATAAATAAATAAATAAAATTTCAAAATGTCATTTCAGATGTCATTCCACCAGGTAAGTGAATGGTTCTTTTCTCGCGGCTTGGGCGCCATTCATGAACCTTCCCGCAGCCTTGAGCGCCCGGCTGGACGTCCATTCATGGACCTTGAGTGCCCGGCCGGATGTCCAAAGTCGCAGGCTTGGATGTCCAGCCGGGCGCTCAAGGCAGCAGGAAGGGCCATAAACGGACGTCGCGACCTCGGACATTCATGGACCCTGAGCGCCCAGCAGGACGTCCAAAGTCAGCATCTACTACAGCCTTATTCTAGACGCAGGAGGAAGGCTCCGTATAGGCGTCCGTAGAGACTCCATATGGGCGTCCGTAGAGGTATCCATGTCTACGCTGGCACTGGAGCCTCAGGACGCCTAGCGGATGCCCATCTCTCCGGCGTCCGTAGAGGCGTCCATGTCTCCCGCCTTTACGGACGTCTATCTTAACGGATGCCCATCTCTCCGGCATCCATAGAGGGCGTCCATGTCTGGAGCCTCAGAGATGGATAGATGGTACAGTTGAACCGAAGCATATCACATACCTCCTCCGATCCTGCTGCTGGGTTCTCCGGTCGGATGGGTTCTCCTTGCTGCTGGGCTCCCCTGTTCGCCTCTCCAATCTGTCGAGCGTTTCTCATTAGAGCATTTCTCATTCTGCTTCTCAACCGAATGAAAAATAGCGCCAGAGCAATAATATACATGTTGTCCATGGCGCTGTCCGGTACGAAGCTGACCGAGCACCACACTTACGCCAGGGTAGGCGGTAAATTTGCAGGTTAAAGACACGGCAAAATAGCTGGTTAAAAGGGCGATAATCTGGGCGCACGTTACTGTATCGGAGGGAATAGCTAAATCGTTGTTACAGTTTTGGCTGCAGTGCAACCGCCTCACCACCAGGGGTCCCTCTAGTGCTGGCTTTCCGGACAGGCCCAGTCCATCTTATCTGTCCACTCTGTGCTCTGGGTGTGTCCTTATAACCCTGCCTGACAGTTGCCTCGGGGCTTCGGCATCGAGCTCACCTGGGCTCCCTGCTCTAGCCTTGCGCGGCCTTCGGGCCTTTCCTTGCCTTGCCCTGCGCGGCCTTCAGGCCTTTCCTTGCCTTGCGCGGCCTTCGGGCCTCCTTCCTCGTTGTTCTCACCTGGCCTACGGGCCTTCTGACCTGCTTGCTCTGCTTACGGTGTGTGGCCTACGGGCCTTCTGTGTGTGTGTGGCCTACGGGCCTTCTGACCTGCCCTGCTCTGCTTATGGTGTGTGGCCTACGGGCCTTCTGTCTGTGTGTGTGGAGCCTACGGGCCTTCTGACCTGCCTTGCCCCGCTTATGGTGTGTGGCCTACGGGCCTTCTGTGTGTGTGTGGCCTACGGGCCTTCTGACCTGCCTTGCCCTGCTTACTGTGCCCTGACCCAGCCTGAACTTAGACTCTGCTCATTGCCGCCTGCCCTGATCCAGCCTGAACTTAGACTCTGCTCATTGCCGCCTGCCCTGACCCAGCCTGAACTTAGACTCTGCTCCTTGCCGCCTGCTCTGACCCAGCCTGAACTAGACACTGCTTATTGCTGCCTGCCTTGACCCAGCCTGGAACCAGACACTGTTTCTAGCTTCCTGTCTCTCTCCACCTGGAGCCACCCTGCTGGGTGGTGTTCACGCCTCCTGACCGGAGCCCAAGCGTAACAGTATGCCGAAGCCATCAAATTTCCAGGGGAAGAGATGGTCTGTGTCCTGCCGGTGAGTCAACTTTTTCACTAATTCAAGATGCCTCCTTCTTTAAAGTTTTATACCTGCAATTCCTGTCAGACTTTGAATTATCCAAGCTATCAGAACTGTCTAGCCTGTGAACTTGTTGGTCAGGAACACTGGTCATGCCACAATTGCAACAAGAAAAATGTCTCTGTCTATCAGGAATGTTTGAACTGTCTGGCTCCTAAACCAGGGTGGTGGAAATGCTCCTGTCTTCCGTGTTTGTTACCACCAGGCAAACCCTGCCCCCGGTGTTCTGCTCTAGGACCAGCTGTGCCACTAAAAAAAGCTATCAGCTCTCCTAACCAGTATTCTGTTTCTGGCTCAACTAAAACAGACATTTTTGCTGGCAGTTTGTGGATAGAAAAACCCAGGACTTACCTGGCCAAGAAGGCTTCTGTGACACCAGTGCTAGAACCTCAGGAACAGGTTTCTCTCAAACGGAGAGAGTTGATTAACTCTAGCAGGGCTCTGCTGCCCACAGCTGCTGTTGAGACACTAACGAGCACATTCCCTAGACGTCCTAGAACTGCCTGTGCCTTCTCTAAACTGCTCCTCCAGAAACAAAATAAGGAGCCTCAGAGTGTGGCTCGAGGGTATCAAGCCCACAGCAGTGCTACTTGAGTCTTCTATGTGCACTGCTTCAAACCTTGCTGCTCTGCCATCTGAGCCTGTTTCATCACCCCAGAGGGGGCCAAGCCTGCTGCATCGCCCCAAGAGGGGGCCAAGCCTGCTGCAATCACCCCAGGAGGGGGCCAAGCCTGCTGCATCGACCCAAGAGGGGGCCAAGCCTGCTGCATCGCCCCAAGAGGGGGCCAAGCCTGCTGCATCGCCCCAGGAGGGGCCAAGCCTGCTGCATCGCCCCAAGAGGGGGCCAAGCCTGCCTGCATCGCCCCAAGAGGGGGCCAAGCTGCTGCATCGCCCCAAGGAGGGGCCAAGCCTGCCTGCATCGCCCCAAGAGGGGGCCAAGCCTGCTGCATCGCCCCAAGAGGGGGCCAAGCCTGCTGCATCGCCCCAAGAGGGGGCCAAGCCTGCTGCATCGCCCAAGAGGGGGCCAAGCCTGCCGCATCGCCCCAAGAGGGGGCCAAGCCTGCCGCATCGCCCCAAGAGGGGGCCAAGCCTGCCGCATCGCCCCAAGAGGGGGCCAAGCCTGCCGCATCGCCCCAAGAGGGGGCCAAGCCTGCCGCATCGCCCCAGGAGGGGGCCAAGCCTGCTGCATCGCCCCAGGAGGGGGCCAAGCCTGCCGCATCGCCCCAGGAGGGGGCCAAGCCTGCCGCATCGCCCCAAGAGGGGGCCAAGCCTGCCTGCATCGCCCCCAGGAGGGGGCCAAGCCTGCCGCATCGCCCCAGGAGGGGGCCAAGCCTGCCGCATCGCCCCAGGAGGGGGCCAAGCCTGCCGCATCGCCCCAGGAGGGGGCCAAGCCTGCTGCATCGCCCCAAGAGGGGGCCAAGCCTGCCTGCATCGCCCCAAGAGGGGGCCAAGCCTGCTGCATCGCCCCAAGAGGGGGCCAAGCCTGCCGCATCGCCCCAGGAGGGGCCAAGCCTGCCTGCATCGCCCCAGGAGGGGGCCAAGCCTGCTGCATCGCCCCAGAGGGGGCCAAGCCTGCTGCATCGCCCCAAGAGGGGGCCAAGCCTGCTGCAATCGCCCCAAGAGGGGGCCAAGCCTGCTGCATCGCCCCAAGAGGGGGCCAAGCCTGCTGCATCGCCCCAAGAGGGGGCCAAGCCTGCCGCATCGCCCCAAGAGGGGGCCAAGCCTGCCGCATCGCCCCAGGAGGGGGCCAAGCCTGCCGCATCGCCCCAGGAGGGGGCCAAGCCTGCCGCATCGCCCCAAGAGGGGGCCAAGCCTGCTGCATCGCCCCAAGAGGGGGCCAAGCCTGCTGCATCGCCCCAAGAGGGGGCCAAGCCTGCTGCATCGCCCCAAGAGGGGGCCAAGCCTGCTGCATCGCCCCAAGAGGGGGCCAAGCCTGCTGCATCGCCCCAAGAGGGGGCCAAGCCTGCTGCATCGCCCCAGGAGGGGGCCAAGCCTGCTGCATCGCCCCAGAGGGGGCCAAGCCTGCTGCATCGCCCCGAGAGGGGTCCGATCCTGCTACAACGCCCGGAGAGGTGTTCCAGCCTGCTGTTTCATCCTGAGAGGGGCCCGAACCTGCTGCACTACCCCGAGAAGAGCCTGCTAACCGGTCCTGCTGCCACCCCCGGAGGGGCTCAAACCGGTACCACTAACAGACTTTCTAACTCAGCCATCTGAGCCTGTTGAATGGCTCCAGCTGTTGTTGCCCTCGGAGGGGCCAGATCTCATCTTTGAGTACCCCCTGCTAAGATGGGACCCAGGAGGAGGGGGAGGCCTTGAGGAGGGGGTACTGTTACAGTTTTGGCTGCAGTGCAACCGCCTCACCACCAGGGGTCCCTCTAGTGCTGGCTTTCCGGACAGGCCCAGTCCATCTTATCTGTCCACTCTGTGCTCTGGGTGTGTCCTTATAACCCTGCCTGACAGTTGCCTCGGGGCTTCGGCATCGAGCTCACCTGGCTCCCTGCTCTAGCCTTGCGCGGCCTTCGGGCCTTTCCTTGCCTTGCCCTGAGCGGCCTTCGGGCCTTTCCTTGCCTTGCGCAGGCCTTCGGAGAGCCTCCATATACCGCGTTGTTCTCACCTGGCCTACGGGCCCTTCTGACCTGCTTGCTCTGCTTACGGTGGTGTGGCCTAACGGGCCTTCTGGTGGGTGTGTGGCCTACGGCCTTCTGAACCTGCCCTGCTCTGCTTATGGTGTGTGCCTACGGCCTTCTTGTCTGTTGTGTGGAGCCTACGGGCCTTCTGACCTGCCTTGCCCCGCTTATGGTGTGTGGCCTACGGGCCTTCTGTGTGTGTGTGGCCTACGGGCCTTCTGACCTGCCTTGCCTGCTTACTGTGGTCCCTGACCCACCTGAACTTAGACTCTGCTCATTGCCGCCTGCCCTGACCCAGCCGGAACTTAGACTCTGCTTCCTTGCCGCCTGCCTTGACCCAGCCTGAACTAGACAGCTGCTTATTGATGCCTGCCTTGACCCAGCCTGGAACCAGACACTGTTTCTAGCTTCCTGTCTCTCTCCACCTGGAGCCACCCTGCTGGGTGGTGTTCACGCCTCCTGACCGGAGCCCAAGCGTAACAATCGTTACAGCACGTTACTGTATCGGAGGGAATAGCTAAATCGATCATTAACATATCATTAACATATTAACATATTAACTATATACGCTACTAAAGTTCCTTGTAAAATGTGAACACGAATAATGTTATAATAATATTATCTGTTTGTTAAATACTATTGTTACTTTCACTGTTCCTTGTAATAATGTTCAATAGTTGATTGTTATTGTTCTATGTTCTATGTAAAAATCCCCAGTCTAATCTCCCAGACCAGGGCAACCTTTTCATTACTTGTAAACCGGACTGATTGTATTGCTTACGGAATTCCGGTATATAAAAATTAAAAATAAATAAATAAATATCATATATATGCGGGCAGGGTGGAGACGGATACGCGTCCATTTCAATAAGTGGTAAGGACGCGTAAATCGGATACTGAATCGCGGGTTAGCCTTACGCGTCCAAAATGTGCGTCCAAAGCGGGTTAAAAACAGGGTAACCACGGTCCGCGCTTTACTGTATCGGCCCTGATTGTGAGGAAAAAGAGGAAGAGGAGTCAGAGGCCCCCTCAGGGGCTATCCTCCATGGCAGGGGAAATAGGATGTGAAGGTTCCCCGTCCGTTGGAACACCTTGCTGGGGAGAAAAAGGAGGTAAAAATCCCTTCCCCCACGCTGCACTAGTCAACAGACCCTAAAAGATTGAAAAAGAGCCTTCGTTCCCGCACTGAAAGGGAACTGGATCAGCTTCAGAGGTCCCTACAGGGACTCGGGCAGACTTTGCTTTTGCTAGTTTTGCAGATTTAACATTTTTTCCGGCTCCCGATGACCCCTCCCTGCCCGGATACAATCAGAGCAAAGATTCCTCCCTAGAGAGTCGCGTGCGGGCGGCAAAGTCGACGACGCGGCATCGAGTTATGACAGAAAAACTAATTAAACAAAATACAAACAAATTTTGACAAAAATCATGAAGAAATAGCCCAAAACAAAAAGCAAATGCCGCGCTGAGACAGGGAGAGGAGAGAATGGAAGCAGGAGAAAACGAAGGTAAAACTTTTAAAATTATAAAACTTGCCCGGCAGTGGTTCAAGGTGCCGATTCCTTCGGGGTGGAGTGAGCCGGGCTCCCCGGTATCGCACCCAAGCTGCTAAGAAGATAAGTAGGGCCCTCGACCCTGTGCAGCAGCTGCCTCAGACCAGCGGGGGATGGTTCCCTCAGAGCCTAACGACCACTGAGCTGCCACAAGCTGCTTTCTTATGCTCTCTCTCTTTTAAATAAAGCTTAAACAAGGCAGAAAACAAAAACCAAAAACACGAGAATAACCAAGTAAGCACCCAGCCCAGACTGTAGGTTTGGCACCTGAACCATCTGCTGGAGACAGAGGAATACTGCCGGACTGTAGGTGGCGCCATTCTATTTATAGGCGAGCATTGTTATGGTGACTGCTCTGTCTCCATCTGCTGGGAGGGGGCAAAACCCAGGAGTCTGGACTGATCCGGGTAACGTACAGGAACTTTCATACGGCGCATAGGACGCACTCCTAATTTTTCCTTATTTTGAAAAAAGTACATCTTATGCGCCGGCAATATAGTATCTCACGGAAGTGTTGGAGATGAAAAACTGTAACACATGGGAGGCTGGCAGGCACCTGATGTTCCCAATGGACAGAAGTGGGGAATGAGATTGGGTAGGGTTAGCGTCAGGAAGAGGAAGGAGAATGGATCCGTAGGTAGGGGAGAAGGGAAAATGGCCATTAGCAACAAGCTGAAACCTCCCTATTATATCAGTGCATGGCTAAGTATGTCAGGCGGGGTAATGACAGTCATGAAGCAAGCTCAGTCCTCTTGTATCCTGCTGTTCATATTCAGCTAATTGTAAAACAAGACTGCACGCGACCGTACGAGCCACCTGGGGGCCGAGTGAGCAAGATACGCTGGAGTTTTAAATCACTGTGCACAAGTACGTGTGTATGATGTAAAATACGCCCAGCATGTGTACTCGAGCAGATGTAAAGCACATTTCTGCCTTAAGAATTTGTTGGCTTTAATGCGTACAGGGAAGAGGATTTTAAAACCCTGCTCAGGTTAAAGCCATTCCCAGTTTTACCCATTAGCCCACCAGTATGCCCAGTCTATCTCAGGGTCATTCAGACACTTCTAGTTCTTCATCCTGCACCTCCCCCCAATTGAGCAAGACCCCTCACCCTATCATGTTAATCCTAAAAAGTGATTCTGCAGACTTACACCTCATCAGGAGCAGCAGGAATATACGCAGCTAACAGTGCACCACGAGGGAGTGGATTTTAAAAAAGGGGCGGAGCCAGCAGTTAGCACGAGCAAGTAATTAGCAGCTTTTGAAATTCATGTCATTCACATGCGGCCACGTATTCATCTTTTTAGTGTGAGTAACGCTTTTAAAATTTGGCCCATTCAGGCCTGTATCCTGGTCCTGCTGCTGAGGGCTCAGCCAAGTCCCTTGAGAAACTTTGTGGATGCTCCCCAGCAGGTGCCTCATGTAAGACATCTGAGATAAATTCCTAGACTGCCTCACAGGGGCCGGTCTCACGTGAAAAGATCCAAACAACCAATCTCAGGTGCCAGCTCAGACCCAGAGCAATGCTGGAGCTGGAGTCAGGAGAAAAGTCACAAACGACCTTCAGTAAATCAGCCCTCGAGTCCACTTAACATGCAGATAATGCAATTTTTACCTAGGGAGATGAGGGTCTCATAATTCTCCTTCATCACCTCCCTGTAAAGCTCCTTCTGCCCTTCATCTAAATACCCCCACTCCTCCTGGGAGAAATAGACAGCGATGTCCTCAAACGTCACCCGCACCTGAAACACAAACCAGAAACACTCAGAGACACGTGGAGGGGCTCAGGATGCATTAGATCTCAGCTTGATTTATTCTCCTAACATTTTATCATTGAAAAGAGGGCACCAGACCCCTCTTCCCCAGGAAATGCCAGATTTGTTCCCTCTGTGTTGCCCCTAGAATCAGTTTCCTCCATAGACCCCCAGGGGTTTTCAAATCAAACTGGAACATATTCTCTAATACAGAGACAGAGAATATGAAATGTCATTGCGTGGATAAATCACATTATAATAAAAAGGAAGCTATAAGAGCATTATCCAGAACATCAGTAACATCTGGTTCTATTCCATCAGAAGGACTCGCTGTGCTAAATCCTAACAGGCAGGAAGAGTTTGGTGTCCTGGGCCAGTGACATATCTCCCACTGTTATGTACGAATTCTGTATTCAGGGTGTTGAAACCATGGGCACACAGGGATCATGCCCCAAATCTCAAACAGCTGTTTGGTTTCCTTCTCTGCAGGGCAAAGGAAAGGAGAAATTATTAGTTACCTGATAATTTCCTTTCTTCTGCATTCAGGCAGGTCAGTCCACAGAAATGGGTTATGCACCTCTACCAGCAGATGGAGACAGAGTTAAAAGCTGACGTCAGGACATATAGCCCTGTCCCGACCTCAGCCCGCAAGTATTCTCTGGAAAAGCCAAACTGTAGACAAACTGATTATACTTGAAAATAAATTAATCCAAACAGAGAGGATATATAGAATTATTAAATTCGTTTTATATCACTATTTCAATAACAAATTATTAGGAACACCACCATCAGTATAGTGCAAATATGATTTAATCCTCGCCTCTCGCCATGCAATGGGCCGCAGGCAATTTCAGCGATTAGTCCAAGTACTAGGTATATAATATTATTTATTTATTTTATTTATTTTTATTATTTGCATTTCTTATATACCGGCATTCGCGATGGGAGTCGCATCATGCCGGTTTTACAATTAACAGGGTGTGACAAAAGAAGAAATACTTAGAACATTAAAATGTGATAGAAGAGGGAAATAGCAGTTACAATAAAACATGGACATAATGCAACTTGGAATGTAACGAAAGCGATAGAGAAAAATTAACAATGAGGTAAAAGAAACAACCATGTAATAAACCTGCCAATTTAAAAGAGAAAGAGCATTATGGAGTTGTCGAATTTGTTGATTACACTTAGGGGAGGTCTTAGTTTGCTTGGATTGAAAGAAAGTTCAATTGGTACTGGAAAGGCTTTCATAAATAACCAAGTTTTTAGTCTTTTTCTAAATGTAGGAAGGCAGGGTTCCTGTCTCAGGTCTGGTGGGATGGAGGTCCACAAAGAAGGTCCTGCTGTAGAGAATTACATTTGGTGTTGTTCCGTAATCTACTCAAAATATTTATTCAATTAATTTAAAACCGTTATTTTATTATTTTATTTTTACCCCCAAAAATATATTTACTAAATCCTAAGATTTACAAATTTGTGTTCTAATACCACTATCACCATAGGTTTTACTTTAATTTCAAACTGTCCCTGTCATTATTACTCTGGTTTTTATTGTATCATAAATCCTAAGATTATTATACTTAGCCCCACTGTAGATTTTTAATTCAACACTGTCCCGACATGGGCCATGTTTTGACTGTTTCCAGTCTTCTTCAGGGGATGCCTTGTATCTTAATTTCAACTTCAAAATCAATTTTGCCTTTCCAGCGCTAGTCATTCAATTTGACCTAGGACACATAAGAAAGTAAAATTTAAATTCTAAAAGATTAAAGTCTTTCACCACAAGTACACAGGACACCACACCCTTCCTAAAAAGTCTCACATCTTTAAACAAACCTTATCCCATTTCACAGTGTAATTTCCTACCTTTAAAGAGATTTTACTACTCACAAAATCATTTCTGCTGGGTTTTCATTGTGCAGTAATGGCGCCTCGGCGTTCAAATTTGTATCTTCACTTCCTGCCAAGGTATTTATGCATCTCCCCCCCCCCCCCCGGAAATATCAGCTGTCAATCAACTTTAAAGGGATCATTCTTCAAAAAGACCGACCAGTCAATTTCTCTATTTAACCCACTAGGGGTTACTGTTTGGAAATAATGAATCCATTTCTGCTCCTTTGTAAAAGGATTAAATCAAAATTCCCACCTCTCTGTGGACGTTTTGGTTGTTCTATAACCGCAAATCTGAATTCAGAAAACTCATGTCCTTCTGTACACAATGTTGGACCAGGGGCGCTTCAAATCTTTGTCTTACTATGGAGCTCCTGTGCTCAATCATTCTCGTCCTCAAACATCTTTCCGTTTTACCGATGTAAAGAGCATGGGCACCAAATGCCATAAACAAGCCCCACTGCAGAACAATCAGTATGTGTCCTGAATTTAACATGCCCCCTTTAAAAAAAAGGCAATGTTTGTCCACTGAAGGACTGCTCGCACACCCAGTACCTGTTACAACGGATAATGTCCAATTTCTCCCAATTCTTCTTCTTCCTTCGGAACAGTTATATCATCAGTAAAATTTGAATGTACAATATTATCACGGATGTTTTTTAACCCCTTTTGAGGGCAAATCGAGGGCAATTATTAAATATGTGGTGTAGGCTCAATACATGCCAGTGTCGCTTAATACTGTGTTGTATCCGATAGAACTTGGGGAGAGTATGGTAAAACGCAAATCATCCTATCACTACTATCTTGTCTCTGTGAGTGGCTTCAGAAGATAATTCACGATTTGCCCCCCGAGTCTTTTGTAAGCCTTTTCACACCACATAAGAAGGATACCCCCTGCACAAAAACTCTGTATCATTTCTTTTGCACGTATTTTATATTCCGTTTACTGTAGAACAGACTCTCCTAAGTCTCAAAAACTGTCCCATCGGGAGATTGGAACATAGGTGTTTGGGGGTGGCAGCTCTCGTATCTAAGTAGAGTGAATTACTTCTGAAGGCCATCACAGAGACAAGATAGTAGTGATAGGATAATTTGCGTGTTTACCATATACTCTCCCCAAGTCTATCGGGATACAACAACGGACTGCCAACAGGAAGGCTTTCTTCAAAGTTAATAGTCGGAGAGACAGGCCGCAGAGAGGTCTGAAGAGGTTCCTGCTAGGAATAAAGGGACCAGGTTGAGGTTCCAAAGAAGCACCGGCCACTTTAGGGGTGGTCGGATCTGCTTGACTCCTTTCAGAAAGCAGGAGACAGAGTGAGAGGCTATGCTGCTGCTCTCGCTCTTGGTTCCGTAGCATGACAATGCAGCCACCTGTACCTTGATGGAGTTGAGAGACAATCCCTTCTGTAGGCCGTTCTGCAGGAATTCCAAAATCACAGGAATTCTGACTGAAGCTTGGTATGATGTCGCGGTCCTCGCACCAGGCTTCGAATACTCTCCAAATCCTTATGTATGTTAGGGATGTGAAGAACTTGCGTGCTCGGAGTAGGGTGTCAATCACTGCCCCCGAGTATCCGCTCTTCCTTAGGTGAGTCCTCTCAATGGCCATAAGAGAGAATCGAGCTGGATCCTCGAGGAGGATCGGTCCCTGTTGGAGCAGGTTTCTGTGTGGAGATAGTGGGAGGGGGCTCCCTGTCAGCAGTCTTCGCATGTCTGCATGCCACGGTCTTCTTGGCCAGTCCGGGGCCACTAGAAGTACTGGTCCTCTGTGGTGTTCTATCTTGTGAATGATTGCGCCCAATATGGGGCCACGGCGGGAAGGCCGCATAACAGAGTCTCCTGTGGTCAGTCTGTATCAGGGGTATCGATTCCTTGGACTGGGGTTCCCGCCTGCGGCTGAAGAAGCTGGGGCACTTGGGCGTTGGACTGGTTTGCCAGGAAGGTCCATGGGTTGGAATTCCCCAATGGTTTACTATCAATTGGAATGCTTGGTCGACAGCCTCCATTCTCCTGGGTCTAGACTTTCTCTGCCGAGGTAATCCGCAGCGATGTTGTGGTTTCCCGGCGATGTGGATGGCCAAGATCTCTTGGAGATTCACTTCAGCCTATGACGTTAGGAGGGTCTATTTCCAGGGACACCTGTTGGTTTCTGGTTCCCTCCCTGATGGTTGAATGTAGGCCACTGTTGTAGCGTTTTCCGACATTACCCTGAGTCTCGGATTCTGTGACTGAACCGTAGGCAGGCTAGTCTGACTGCCCGGGCTTCTAGGGCGATTGATGTTCCATCCTGACTCTCTGTGTTCCATTGTCCTTGGGCGGTTAGTTTCCTGGCAGTGTGCTCCCCATCCTCGTAGGCTGGTATCCTTGGTGAGCAGGATCCAGGTTGGTGAAGATAGTCTTGTTTCCTGGCTCAGATGGCCTTCTTGTAGCCACCATTGTAGTTGGGCCCGAAACTCTGCCCAGGAGCTGGCGAAGTACGGTGTAGTTCTGGGACAGTTGATTCCATCATTATAGTAGTGAGCATTGTAGAGGTCTCATGTGAGCTCGTGCCCATAGCACTACTTCCAGTGTGGATGCCATAAGGCCGAGGACTTGTAGGTAATCCCATGCTGTGGGGCGAGGTTCGCTCAACAGGGTTCGTAACTGGCTCATCAGTTTTGATCTCCTGGTCGGGGTCAGGATGACCTTGTCTTGTTTGGTGTCAAACCGGACTCCCAAGTATTCTAGAGATTGTGGAGGGCTGCAGACAGCTCGTTTGTGTTGACCACCCACCCGAGACTCTCCAGTAGTTTTGACTCTGTTGGCTGCTGGGGACTTTCCTCTGGGGATTTCGCCCTGATCAGCCAATCGTCTAGGTAAGGGTGTACGAGGATTCCTTCCTTCCTCAGTGTTGCTGCCGCCACCACCACTATGATCTTGGTGAATGTCCGGGGTGCTGCGGCTAACCCAAATGGTAGTGCCCGTAACTGGTAGTGACTGTCTGGGATCTTGAAGTGTAGAAAAACGATGATACTCTTGATGGATCGGAATGTGTAGGTAGGCTTCCGACAGATCCAGGGATGTGAGGAACTCTCCCGGTTGTATCGCCCTTATTACATAGCGTAGGGTTTCCATGCATAAAAAAGGAATCTTCAGGTGACGGTTGACCGACTTGAGGTCCAAGATGACTCTGAACATTCCCTCTTTCTTGGACATGATAAAATATATGGAATAATGCCCAGTATTTATTTGTTGTGGAGGCACCGGTGTTATAGCCTCTAGGGCTAGCAATCTGGTCAGTGTAGCTTCCATTGCCATCCTCTTGGAGGGGTTGTGGCAGGGGGATTCCACAAACATGTCCGGGGGAGGGGGGTGGAAATCCAGGTAATATCCATCTCGAGTGATGGTTAGGACCCACTTGTCTGAAGGTATCTCAACCCATCTTTGGTAGAATAGGGCAAGTCTGCCCCCTATGGCTTCTTCCTTTGGACAGGTCGGCTGATTCTCATTGTGGAATGCGACTGGGGCCTGGGCCCGAGCTGGTTCCCCCTTTTGTTGTGCCTGTTCCGAAAGGACTGGTTCCTGCTTGCGGGACAAGGCGCTTGATATGTGTTCTGTATGCGTTGAAGCGCTGCAATCCTCTACCCCTGGAGGTTCGGGGGAAGGGTTGCTGGTTTCTCTTATTCCTGTCCTCTGGTAGCCATGGCAGTGGGGACTCGCCCCATTTGTTGGCTAGTTTATCTAGTTCGCTTCCGAACAGGAGGGATCCCTTGAAGGGCATCCTTGTGAGTCTTGTTTTGGAAGAAGCGTCGGCCGACCAGCTCCAGAGCCTGAGTTGCCTCCTGGCTGCCACGGCTGATGACACTCCTCTAGCTGCAGTGCGCACCAAATCGGAAGCAGCATCTGCGAGGAATGATACTGCTGGTTCCATAGCTTCCCCAGGAGTGTTGTTACTGGTCTGTGATAAGCAGGCGCGTGTCATCATGGCACAGCAGGCCGCAATCTGTAGAGACATAGCGGAGACGTCAAAGGACTGTTTAAGAATGGATTCCAGACGTCTGTCTTGAGCATCCTTGAGCACTGCTCTTCCTTCCACTGGGATCGTAGTGCGCTTCGAGACCCGCGCAGACCATGGCATCCACTTTCGGGCATGTCAGTAGGTCTTTGGCCGCCGGTCCAGAGGGTACATGGCCTGCCACAGCCCGTCCCCCTTTGAACAGACTCTGGGGCATCCCATTCCAGATCAATTAGCTGCTGGAACAGAGGGACATGGCGGGAGGTCTGACGGAGTCCCTCTAGCAGAGGATTCGTCTTAGGTTCCCCCGAGGCACTTGTGCCCAGGATAGCAAGTTACTTCAAGCCTGTGCGTGACCAAGTCTGGAAGCGCGTCCTTGGTGAAGAAACGCCTCATGGTCCGGTGAGGCTCTGTCCCCAGAAACAGTTCCCCTTCCACCAGGAGTTCTGATTCCTCCTCTGAGTTGTCCGTGTCCCCGAAGGTGGGAGCTTCTTGGCAGTGGAATCACTTCCCCTGGGCCTAGAGCGTCCCGGGGTGTTGAGGTCCTCTGGTGAAGTTGTGGCCGTATTATTGGAGGCTCCGGCTGCATGTGAACAAAGGTATGGCAGGCCTTTAAAAAGAATTCCACCCAGGAGATAGATGCTGGGTCTAAACTACGAGGCGCTGTGTCCCCTGGGGGGGGTCCCGTTTGAGGGAGGGCCCCACTGGGGGTCGCTAGGTCCAGGGTACTGAATGATGAGATAGAACCGTGTACCGGCTGGGGTGGCCCTGGGCTGGATCCCCCAGGGCCTCCTCGCACTGAGTACACAGGGCGGTGGCCTCCTCATGTTGTTACAGCTCTGATATGGCACGCTGGGCAGAGGCCCTGAGCCCCTTTGTCCCGGTGGTGCTATGGATTTGTGCGCGTAAATACTGGTTATGCGCTCTTGGTGCGAAGTTGTGCGTGTAGATTTGGCGTGCACTCAGGATGTGCGCACTGTTTGTGCGCCTGGCACAGTAAGCTGCGTTATGTGCGTCTCTTGTGCGCACGGTACTTGAGCGTGTATGTTGTGCGCCTCTGTGTGCAAAGGATCGAAGTGACGGGTAGAGCAGCGAAACAGATCAAAATGGTGCCGGCCACCACGCGGACAATATCGACCACCTCGGGGGGTTCTCTATGTGGGAGGACCCTTGGATCTGACCGGGGTCTAGCCCTGCTAGGGCAGATCAACCCGGTGGGCACTGGTCCCAGCTGGCGACCTGTGCAGCTCCTACGAGCTTCGGAGACCGAGACTTTAAAAGATATCTACCGAGGTCACGTGATGTGGTGAGCTGGGGAGGACGGAAACCCTTGAGCTCCGAGTGCCTAGCTCCCTCAGCAGCGCTTTAACCTGCAAATAAGGCTCCAAAACCTCGTTCAAAAACAAACGGAGAAACTGTGAGTGCTTATGTCAATCGCTAAATATATGAACAGTCGTCACCCCCCGATGGCTTCAAGAACAGCAAAAAAAGATAGAAGAAAAAAACGGCGGGGCTCTGAAAATAAATGGCCGCCGCGGGCGAAAACGCCGGGGATCCCATTTCAACAGGGCTCACGCTCCCAGCTATTGAGCAAGTTATAAAAGCAGCTCTAGATGAAAAATTAGCGGGGCTGAAGGCGCAGATAGGGGAGGTTCAAGTCGCAATTGCTGAACTCTTCCCCGTCTTGATCATGCCGAAGGCAGAATCTCTGTATTGGAGGACGATGCCCTCAGAGCTGAGACCAAGGCAGAAACGCAGGGGAAATTGTTAACCCAACTCCTCGAGCAAAGTAGACGATTTAGAAAATAGGGAAAGGAGAACTAACCTTCGTTTTTTGGGGTTTCCTGAGGAGCTCAAGGACCACAGCTATGGGAGATCTCCTAGAGCAATGGCTCCCTGAGGTTCTCGATTTACAACAGTTTAAGGGATCCCTTAAAGTTGAAAGAGCACACCGCTTGGAGTGAAGAAAATAAACATCACCAGGGCCACGGCTAGTCATAGCTAAATTCTTAAGCTTCAACCCATAAGAATGAAATATGGAAGGCTTACAGGCGCAAATCCACCATTTCTTATGAGAAGCATAACATCAGAATTTTCTAGGACTACTCTGCAAGGGTGTCTGAACTGCGCAGAGGTTTTTTCACCCATCTGCTCTCAGCTTTACCACCAAAAAATCAAATTCTCCCTTCAATACCAGCGAAACTCAGGATTTGGCACAAGGATCAACAACTCATCTTCCAACTCCGGACACAGCTGCTGACTTTCTGAAAACCATCTCAACCACTTCAGCATCCGAGGGGGCAGGGTTGAGCCAAAGGGACCACTGACGTAACCATTTTCTATGTTTTTGGGACACCAATATTGGTGATTCTGCGAGAAGTCTCATCCCACTCATCCAGGTTTGGAAGGGACAGGACCATCCACCCTGCGCCCCAGCCTCTCAGCTTTGCCTAGTTCTCCATACACCCAGCCGTTTCTATTTGATAGACATAACAATCCTACCTACACATCTCCATGAACAGTGGCTTTACTATGCGTACACTCACTTGGGGACCTGCTAGCTAGGATGTCGAGCTACAGCACTCGTACACTAATCAAATGACCTCTATGCCTCCAGGATTGAGGCTTTTTGTTATTTGGACTCAATGGGGGGGGGAACGGTACGGGGGGGGGGGGGAGGGATGTTTTAGATAGAGACAGTTCCATTTCTGTACTCAGGTACTTTCAAGCTCAACACAATCTCCACCTACTGCAATCAGCTGCTTATGTCGACCAAGACCACAGACATACTGATACGCGCCCAGAAAGACTTTCAGCCCTATCAGAAAGGAGAGAGGGCCAGGCTTGGGGCCTTCAATCTCCGCTTCAATTTGGATATTCACGACAACTGTTCAGTTTTCTTTTCGGGGCCCTTTACATGCCTAACCTGATTTCCTGGAACGTCAACGGGCTGGGCTCCGCCCATCAACGCCGCAAGGTCTTAGATCACCTCAAAGCGTCTGCACACAGACATAGCCGGATTACAAGAAACTCACCTTACGACAGCCGAAAGCCAAAAACTGCAGAGAGATTGGGTGGCTCCTGTGTCTTTTCAGCGGCAGGTCAACAGAAAGGCGGGGGTTGCCATACTGATCAATAGAACGGCGAATTTTCAAAACTGTTAAAAAGCATTGCAGACCCGGAGGGTCGCTTCAAATCCTGCTGATTGGCCACTGGAATAACCTCTTGGTCACCTCTGTAATGTCTACCGCCCCCAACGAGTATTCGCACTCCTTTTTCACAACGATCTGTAATCTACTGCACTGCATCTTCATGCACAAGGGCAGGTGTTTCTTATGGCGATTTCAACTGCGTGCATGATGCCTCTATTGACAAGAGCCCCCCGCTCTTGCGACCTTCCACCACAGCCAAGAAAGGCATCGCATTTCTCTGTCAACCAACTCAATCTCCTTGATGTATGGCGTGTTCTCCATCCTGGGGAATTAGATTATACCCATGTATCCAGATCCCACCTGTCCTTATCCCGGATTGATTATATTCTTGTCTCAGCAGGCTCTTTTCTTCCGGATACAGAAAGCTTTCCATTGAAACGCAGGTGATCTCGATCATGCTCGCAATACTCTTTGCTTATCCCCTCTCCATGCTACACAAGGTTACCGTCTATGGAGATTCCCGAGTTATCTTAAGGAGGATCACAAATTCAAGGACTACCTTCAGCTTAAATGGAAGGATTATATGGACAACAACCAACCACATACCTCCGACCCCCAGCTTTTGTGGGAGGCGGGGGAAGGCGGTCTTAAGGGGGGACATCATAGCCTATGTCTACCGCGAAATAAGCAACTTAATCAGAACATATTGCATCACGAACAACAGCTAGCAAAAAGTAAACGGGACCTCAACCTGTCTCCTTCATATCAACGAAGAAAGGAATACTATAGTATCCTCGGCAGCCTGAATGCACTCCTACATATGCGAGCTCAAGCTTTTCTTCAAAAAGGAGAGCAGAATCTATTCCGATTCGGAAACAAGTCAGGTAAATTACTGGCAAACCTGGTTCGAGCAGCCAGAAGGAAAACGTTCATCAATAAAATGCACTCCACTAATGGAACAACCACCACAGATCCACGGGAGATCTGCGAATCATTCCGTACTTTTATGAACACTTGTACACTCCGGACCATGGGAAGGGGGAAGCAGAGGAGGCTGATTTTTCCACAATCTTGACGCTGCCACATCTCAATGGCCCTCAAAAGGACTTTCTCAACAGACCGATCCAACCTTATGAGGTCTCCCAAGCTATATCTTCCACTCAGCGGGGAAATCCCCGGGACCAGACTGTATATCCTACGACTTCTATAAAATACTTCAACACCAACTGGCTGTCCCTCTAACCCATTTTATATACGGCGGGTCTTGCTGCGGGGCACTTTCCCCCTACTTTAACATGGCTCATATTACAGTTTTAAATACCGAAACCTGACAAGGACCCACTGCAAACCCTCGTCCTACCGGCCAATATCTTTACTAAATTGCGACTTAAAGCTTCTAGCGAAGGTCTTAACTGAACGCTTGAACGTTCTACTGCCCTTCCCTAATATCACACCACCACCAGGTGGGGTTTGTCAAAGGAAGATCCCCCGCATGCTAACATCCTAAAGTTGGTGACAGCCATGGAAATATGCCAATCTCAACAAATCCCCGCATTGGCCATCGCTTTGACTCGGAAAAAGCGTTTGATAGGGTAGCACTGGTCATATCTCTTTTCCACCCTTAAACGCTTTGGAATTGGCGGGGACTTTCTGCAATACCTGAAACTTTTATACCACCAACCCCTTTCCCGGATACTCGCCAATGGTTTCCTCTCTAAGGATGTTCATCTAGGGCGTGGAGTACGACAAGGGTGTCCCTTGTCCCCATTACTTTATATCCTGGCCATCGATCCCTTGCTGCGCAAACTAGACCATCTTCGACCATCCACGGTTTTGGGGGGCCATGTCATGAATTCAAGATCGCGGCCTTCGCAGACGACATCCTGGTTTTTCTCACCCAACCCACCCAATCGCTGCCGGAAGTGCTGCGGTTACAGCTCCAGTATGGCCAATTTGCAGGACTAAAACTCAACCTAGATAAATCCGAGGTCATCGACGTCACAGGGTTGGTACACAACAGTTGGTCTGGTGCATTTCCCCTGCGTTGGGTCTCTAAGGAACTTAAGTACTTGGGGGTCCGCATACCTACCCGCATTAATCTTTTATATCAAGCAAACTTCCAGCCACTACTAGCCCAAACAAGCCACGAAGTTACGTCAATGGGCATCCTTGCCTCTTTCGTTCTCTGGCCGGATTCAATTGGTCAAAATGATATTGCTCCCAAAATGGCTTTATATTCTGCAAATGGCTCCTCTATGGCTCACCAAAAAGGATTACAAAACATTCTCAAAAGCTCTGCGAATCTTTCTTTGGAAAGGAAAGAAAGCGCGATTGTCTATGGCAATATTGACTGCACCAATGGATGCGGGGGGTATGGGAATGCCCAGACCTGCTTACCTACAATTTAGCGTGCACATCTTCCTACGTCAACGATTGGCTATTCTCCACATCACGGTTTGTCCCTTACGCCCTTTTTTTGGAGTGGTATGGCGTTACGGTCTTTGAATCCATTCTTGCATTTACCATCCATAATGCTCCCATCTCCACAAAAACACTACATAATCTTACGCACGTGCCGGAAAGCTTGGCTCATGCTTTGTACCAAACATCACCTGTCTACCCGCATGACCCCGCTACTACAAATAGTAGGTAATCCGCTCTTCGAGCCTGGGTATCACAAAGGCCCGTTCCACAGGTGGCAGAGCGTGGGGCTTACCTACGTTTACCAACTTTTCGAAGCGTCTACAGGTCACGTAATATCGTTTCCAGAACTACAAGCAACTTACAAGCTTCCAAATTCGGACTACTTTGCCTATCACCAAGTTAGGCATTTTGTTCGAAGCTTAAATTTCTCACCGCAGATTCTGCAAGTTGCTCAGCGGATACAGGACCTACTTCAACCAGGCCTAGCCAAAAAACTGTCTCCAAAATAACAAAGTCCTTACTAGTCATAACTCCACTGCCATATCTAGATAACCTCTACCATAAATGGACGCAGTGGGCTAACTGTACAATCACGCTAGAGGACTTTAAACGCAGTGTGGTAGCTACGCCTGAACTTTCAGATAACGTATTACTTCGGGAAACGCATTACAAATTTATGTGGCAAGTATATATTCCGCCTACTCGAGCCCTACTACATGCGGATAGTTCCCACCAACAAGTGCCCCAAGTGCCAGTCAGCAGAGGGGGATTATTATCACTGCTTTTGGGACTGTCAGAAAAATCCTATCCTTCTGGAAGCAGATTACCAGTACCTGTTCACATTTGCTCCACACAAAGTTACCCCTTGACCCATCCTCTGGCTTTTGGAACGCTGCCAAATGCGACCGGCTCTTTGACTGACACCAATTTGGTATTCTTAAAAAAGGCAGGCCTGTTGGGTAAAAAAGCTATACTTCAGACCTGGACAGCCTACCTTTCCGCCAACCAAAGATCTGTGGTTCAAGCAATTGGTGCACCTTTGTGTGACTGAACATGCAGTAGCGAGGACCGCATCTGCAAAGAACTTCGGCTCTAATACAGCTCAGTTGGTCCCCTTTAACAGATTACTTGTCACCCACAATTCAGATTCCCCATACTATAACCGTAATCCTACCAGACTGAGTACTTGCTACTATTGTCTGTTTAGTTCCTACCAATCTTACTATCTGTCAGGTCGATCCAGTAAGGCCGCGGTAGAAACAGTGCGGTAGTGTCAGGCGCACCCTTCCTCCCCGCACCCACAGTTCTCTTCACTAACTCCCCGATACTCTCCTCTAATCGCATGCAAATGCATGCCGCGGCTTTAAAGCGGTAGGGAAGGGGTTATGGCCGCTTAATTAACCCATTTTACTGTATAGGCGCTTAATACAGCGCCTATACAGTAACCTGGGTGCGCTGGTACCCTGTCATTTCAAATGACATTTGAAAATGACAGGCACCAGGAAGTGTAAAAATCAAAAATTTTTAAATACCTGTCGGAGGGCCGCGTGGGTCCAGGCGGCCGGCGGGATCCGGGGGGGCCGGTGGTTCGCGTGTTAAATCTAGGCCACGGGCAGGTGGGCGCCTGTTCCGGGCTCGGGGGGGGGGCGGGTGGACGCGCGTTAGCTTCAGACGGCCGCGTGGGTCCAGGTGGCCGGCGGCGGCGGGAGCCAGGGTGGTCCGCGATGTTAAATCTAGGCCGCGGGCGGGTGGGCGCCTGTTCCAGGCGGCAGCGGCGGCGGGGGGACACGCGTTAGTTCCAGACGGCCGGCGGGCGGTCGCGTGTTAAATCTAGGCCGGGTCCGCACAGGCCGCGCATTCATTCACTGCCGGTGGGGGCTGCCTCCTCCGCAGCCCCCACCGGCAGTGAATGAATGAATGCGCGCCTGTGCGACCCCTGCAATTCGGCGCTCAAGGCGTGACGTCACGGCATGTGACTGCCTTGAACGCCGAATCGCAGGGGTCGCACAGGCGCGCATTCATTCATTCACTGCCGGTTGGGGGCTGCCTCCTCCGGCAGCCCCACCGGCAGTGAATGAATTCATTCATCCAGGCGGAGGAGCCGGCTGCTTTCGCCACCGGCTCCTCCGCCTGGATGAATGAATGCGCGCCTGTGCGCGCCCCCACAGGCAGTGAATGAATGAATGCGCGCCTGTGCGGACCCGGCCTAGATTTAACACGCGACCACCGCGCCCCGCCGGCCGTCTCGAACTAACGCGTGTCCCCCCGCCGCCGCTTGGAACAGGCGCCCACCCGCCCGCGGCCTAGATTTAACACGCGACCACCCGGCTCCCGCCGCCGCCGGCCGCCTGGACCCACGAGGTCCTCCGACAGGTATTTAAAAATTTTTATTTTTTCTTCTGACAGGTTTTATGTGTCCCACATCATTACATTTTCTCGATCATCTCTGTATCGCTTTTTTTTTAAAATTGTGTTTTATTGTTTTTGAGTATCTTAAGCGGTGTCAATGGATTTGTTACTAGACTCACAGTCCTAACTCCTACTAGGGGGAGGCGGTAAACTAACAGGTTACGGCCGCGGCAAAACAGTGCGTTACTAATGAGATAACCTGAGCGCCCGTTACGGTATCGGAGGGGAATAGCTAATTCCTTCATTATACAGCTAATTCGTTCATTTACATGCCGGGTGCGGGAAGGGTTACGCGTCTGTTTAAGAAGCGCTACGGACGCGCAAAACTGGAGACTGTATCGCTGGTTTGCCTTACGCGTCCGAATTGTGCGCAGGCGAGCTCGTTACAGACGAGAAATCTTCAACTGAACTTTACTGGATCGACCTGTGTGTGTTTGGGTTCATACCTATGCTCCAGCTTCTGTTTGCGTTTATGTTTTTGATTATGAATCTGCTTATAACCCGGATCTTGTAGTGGCTACTGCAGAACTTCCTATACTGAATTTATGTGCCATTTATTAGAAGCATCTGACTGAAATGGAACTGGGGAGGGGGGGGGGAGGGGGGGGGATATCAGGGGAGGAGGGGGAATGCAATACCTATCTACGTAAATAACTATGACACGAGAAGCGAAAGACTATACGGACTCAATGGAAGGGCTGGTACAACAAGGTTTATTCTGTTAATTGATGGTACTCATTACACAGCTGCCTGCCATAGTGGGATAGTAATGCTGATCTTCTCCTTTCTCCTCATATTGTGTTGTTATGCGTTATAATGTATTTTGTACCAGAGGATTTGTACTTGTTGATGTTACGTGCTTATTACTATTATTGTATTGCTTATTTCAAGAAAATCCAATAAAACATAGTTTCAAAAAAAAAAAAAGATATCTACCTTACCTTGTCTCGGCATTTCCTGGTTTCGTTCCGGGTGGTCTCCGGCTGCGGGGGCAGAGGGAAAATACCTTCATCGCCTCGCTCGAGGTTGCACCCGCTGCCTCTCAGCCTCACCCGAGTTCGGGTGCTAGGTCCCCTCTGAGGGTTGGCCGCCAGACTGAGGCTTACCTCCGAGGGATCGCGGAAATCACCTTGGGAATTCTCAACTGGGGGAGGGACCCGATGGGTGTCACCGCAGGAGAGCGGGGCTCGTCTGTAGAGGTAAGATTTCTTCTTATTTTGGTTTTTCTCTGGTAAATTTACTCTAACGCTGTGCGAGGGTGCATTGAGTCCCTAACTGCTATGGAGACGGAAAATACTGAAGAGCTGCACTTCCTGCAGGGGTATATGTACTAGGGCTGACGTCAGATTGAAATCTGATCCGTCTCCCAACTGCTATCAGGAGTACACTATACCCATTGGTCCTGAGTCCATCTGCTACACGCAAGGAAATGCAAGATTTTTATTTTTTTTTAATTAGCTTCACCCACAAAGAGAACGAAGCAAAAATCCCCAGGGGGATACTTCCCTGGTGAATCCAGCAACAGGCAGGAGGGAACCTCAGGGCACAGAGAGTGAGCCAGTCCCCTGGCTATCAGGGGCCCCAGAAACAGCCAGGAGTAACCAACCCCCCATTCGCCCAGCTCGACCCAAGGGATGGCAGCCACTGGAACCTGTCACCTCGGGGAGCTGCAGCACTTCTCAAACTTCCAGATCAGTCAGGACTGCAGGTTTGCACCTCTACCAGAGAATACGGAGGGACTGCAGGTGGCATTCTCGGTTATGTAGCAGTGCCTCAAGGGTTTGTTCACTGTCTCCATCTGCTGGTAGGGAGGTATAAACCCACTGGTCTGGAATGGTCTGGGTATGTCCAGAAAAGTTGCATCAACAATATAAAGGCTACAGGATAAGGGTAGTAACCGCTGCACCAGCAAGTTACCCCCACGCACTTTTCTCCTTTCTGGCCTACAAAAACCAAAATAAAGAACAAACTACACCCAGGAAAAGTTATCTGGGTTACTACAGGACAGGGATTTCTCCAATCAGACTAACTTTACCCAGGCAGCACTGAATATCAAGTCTCTCCAGCTAAACATTACCCTACCCAGAGCACTTCCACCAGCTAAATTTTCTACAAATAATGAGTTATGAGCAACCCAAAGTTTCACAGGAGAGTAGGGGGAGAAATTCCTATCTCCAGTTTTGTAAAGGCAACTAGAAAATTACCCAGACAAGCCCTTGGGAGCATCAAACTCTCAGTGTAAAAAGGCAAAGGAGAGAGGAGGAGGCAGAGGGGTAAGGTAAAGAAATCACAGGAAGCAGAAACTGAGAGGGTCCTTAAGCAGGAGGAGCTGCTGCTGCTGTATGAGGCGGAGAAGCAGGAAGAAGAGCCTGAGCGGATGCAGAGAATAAGGAGCCCAAAGAATGGATTCAGTGAGAGGCTGGGGGGATGGGAACAGTCCCAGGCTGCATCCCCTGCCCCCCTCCTACCTGCTGAGCAGAAAGCCCTGCAGCCATTCTCCTGCCCCTTCTCCGGAGCAGGATTTCCAGCCCTGGCTCCCTCCCTGCACGGTCCCTGGGGTGGGGGATGGGATCAGTCCCAGGCTGCATCCCCTGCCCCCCTCCTACCTGCTGAGCAGAAAGCCCTGCAGCCATTCTCCTGCCCCTTCTCCAGAGCAGGATTTCCAGCCCCGGCTCCCTCCCTGCACGGTCCCTATGGTGGGGGATGGGATCAGTCCCAGGCTGCATCCCCTGCCCCCCTCCTACCTGCTGAGCAGAAAGCCCTGCAGCCATTCTCCTGCCCCTTCTCCAGAGCAGGATTTCCAGCCCTGGCTCCCTCCCTGCACGGTCAAGGTTTTCAGCTTCCGGTCTCAGCACCACGTTCCGTACAGGGAGCACCGCCCCCTTCCAGCAGGAAGTGACATCACCAAGGAAGAAGTGGGAACTGCAGCCGCTGCTCCAGGAACTGTTAGAAACCGAAACTTGACGGTAGAAAAAGACCCTATGGCCCATCTAGTTGGGATGGACGCTGGGAAATGTAGTCCTGCACTGTCTTTCCTGTCTGAGTTTTATGGGAATTGTGGGAAATGTAGTCCTAGGGCTTGGGTTGTTGCAATTGGCTGATTAATAAAGCCAAGTCCAGTTTCGTTCATAAAAACCAAAATGGGTAACTCTGCAGCCTCTCAGAGAGACTGGGGAGCAGGGGGAGGGGAAACGGGGAAAAGAAAGAAGGAGGGGAGAGCAGGGAGGTGGGAAAAGGAAGGAGGGAAAAGGGAGGGATTCTGGGGACAGAGCAGGGTGAGGAGGCGCAGGAGGGGGAGAGACTGGGAAGGATCAGGGAGAGGGTAAGGAAGAGAGAGGATGTGAGAGAGAGAGAGCCCCCTCTGACTGCTGCCCTCTGCCTCCCCCGCCCAGCACTGACAGCAGGAGCTGAGGCTGCACACAAGGCTGCAGGATTCAGGATCAGCTGGGACTGCGCTCTCAGGAATATTGGGACTGGCAGACTGGGAGCTCAGATTCATACATTATACCTGGAAGGAGAGCATCAGCTGATGAGGAAGGAAGCAATCCTGGAGCTAGGACCTGCCCTCAGGATGATGTGGTATCCTCTAGCACTGAGAATAGTTCTCCAGGAGCACGGGCCCAGGAGGGAAGACTGGGAGCTCAGATTCATACATTATACCTGGAAGGAGAGCATCAGCTGATGAGGAAGGAAGCAATCCTGGAGCTAGGACCTACCCTCAGGATGATGTGGTATCCTCTAGCACTGAGAATAGTTCTCCAGGAGCAGGGGCCCAGGAGGGAAGACTGGGAGCTCAGATTCATACTTTATACCTGGAAGGAGAGCATCAGCTGATGAGGAAGGAAGCAATCCTGGAGCTAGGACCTGCCCTCAGGATGATGTGGTATCCTCTAGCACTGAGAATAGTTCTCCAGGAGCAGGGGCCCAGGAGGGAAGACTGGGAGCTCAGATTCATACTTTATACCTGGAAGGAGAGCATCAGCTGATGAGGAAGGAAGCAATCCTGGAGCTAGGACCTGCCCTCAGGATGATGTGGTATCCTCTAGCACTGAGAATAGTTCTCCAGGAGCACGGGCGCAGGAGAGAAGACTGGGAGCTCAGATTTATACTTTATACAATGAGCAGGAGAAACTCTCTGTAATCCAAAGCCGCAGCCGGGTAATTTGGTGCCTATGGCACCTTCACCCATGCAAGAAAACCTGACACTGCGAGTTAGGATACTCTGTCACATGTTTGTACAGCAATGCCCAACGCTGATAGAGCCTTCCATCCCCATCCCAGCTTGTCACATCCTCCTTACACATAATTAAAAATTACACATTTATAATAACAGATTTTACATGAAAAAGGATATTCAAACTGCAGTTTTTTTGGATAAAATATCACTCACAATATGTATATTTACATGCAATGCTATAGTGCCGGCCAAAAAACCCTGGAAAACACTTGGAGGGCAAATTATATTAGGCCTGCATGGGCATGGGCTTGGCCCTTTGAAAGTCACAAGAAAACAGAATTACAATACAATACACTTTCTATATCAAAACAGCATTAACTGCCAGCACTCAAACAGTAACAACCCTACCCATAAAAAGGTAATAATGCAAACATTACAACAAGCCCTAAAAAAATTAAAACATCCCCTAATAGGAAAACAGAACAAGCCAAGCTGCTATAGATCTCTATACAGAAACTGTACACTAGCAGAATCCCTCTCCTCGTCACACATGCAGAATACAGACAGACCCTCACCAAATACAGACTAAGCAGACCATAAAATATAAATGGAAAAGTGCAGACAAAAGCTGAACTGGAAATCGCAAGAAGCCAGACTCCGTATGCAGTGCAACAATGGTCACCGCATCTCAAAAAGGATTTAGCTGCACTGGAGGAAGTGCAGAGAAGGGCGACCAAAATGATAAGGGGTATTGAACGGCTGCCCTGTGAGGAAAGGCTAAAGAAGTTAGGGAAATTCAGCTTAGAGAAGATACGACTGACGGGGGATATGGTAGAAGTCTACAAAATCATGGAAGGACTTTAACAAGTTAATATAAATCGGTTATTTACTCTCTCAGATAATAGAAGGACCAGGGGGCACTCCATGAAGTTAGCAAGTAGATCATTTAAAACAAATCAAAGAAATTTTTTTCTCTCAGTGCATAGTTAAGCTCTGGAATTTATTGCCAGAGGATGTGGTTACAACAATTAGTGTAAATGGGTTTAAAAAAGGTTTGGATAAGATCCTAGAGGAAAAATCCATAAACAGTTATTACGGTAATTAATAAGCAATAGCAACTTGTGATTTATCTAATGTTTGGGTACTTGCCAGGTACTTGTGGCTTGGATTAGCCACTGTTGGAAACAGGATACTGAGCTCGATGGACCCTTGGTCTGACCCAGTATGGCATATCTTATATTCTTATTAAAATCATGAAATATAAATTTCATTCATAGCAATACAAATACATAACTAAAGAATGTAATTCATAACAGCTAACAAATAGAAAAATACGTAATAATTAAAACTCATATGAACATTTTCCAAACACCAATAAAATATTTCAAAATAGACACATTAAATAACACATAATAATTAAAACACACAAGGATTTAAAAAAAACAAAAAACCCTACTCTCCATATCTATGAACGTTTGATTTTCAGATCCCTGAGATTGTCATGACTTAGCAGGAAGAGAGGAAGGAGGTTTGTTGCACATAAATTTTATGCTCTCTCACATACACATGCTCTCCCTCTCTCTCACACACATGCTCTCACACACACATGATCTCTCACACATACTCACATACACACATGCATGCACAAACACAATCTCTCATTCTTTCATACATGCTCACACATACACGTATGCAGATCTGTCTCATTCTCCCACACTCTCAGACATGCACATATGCTGTCATTCTCACTCACACACACACAGTCTAACTCCCCCCCCCCCCCCCTGAAATAGCATCAGCAGTCTCCTTCATCCCTCACAACCATCAGGATTACTTCTTGGGGTTGACTCAGCTCAGGCCTAGAGCTCCTTCCTGCAGAGCAGGTCATGCCAATCCTCTTTTCCTAAGGCCCCGCCGGCAATTCCAGCAGGGTCACAGCACTGCTCCTCCTCCTCAGATCCCGCCGGTGATTCTGTCAGGGCCGCGGTGTTGCTCCTCCTCAGAGTGACATCACCGGCAGTACTATGGCGCCCTTCAGGTAGCAATACCCATGGCTGAAGCCATAGCCACGCTACGGCTCTGCTATAATCCCAGGATAAAGAGGAGAAACATAGAAACATAGAAACATAGAAACATAGAAATGACGGCAGAAGAAGACCAAATGGCCCATCTAGTCTGCCCAGCAAGCTTCACACATATTTTCTCTCATACTTATCTGTTTCTCTTAGCTCTTGGTTCTATTTCCCTTCCATCCCCACCTTTAATGTAGAGAGCAGTGATGGAGCTGCATCCAAGTGAAATATCTAGCTTGATTAGTTTGGGGTAGTAGCCGCCGCAATAAGCAAGCTGCACCCATGCTTATTTGTTTTACCCAGACTATGTTATTAGCCCTTATTGGTTGTTTTTCTTCTCCCCTGCCGTTGAAGCAGGGAGCTATGCTGGATATGCGTGACGTATAAGTCTTCTCCCATGCCGTTGAAGCAGAGAGCCATGCTGGATGTGCATCGAAAGTGAAGTATCAGGCCCATTTGGTTTGGGGTAGTAACCGCCGTAACAAGCCAGCTACTCCCCGCTTTGTGAGTGCGAACCCTCTTTTCTTCTCCCCTGCCGTTGAATCAGAGAACTATGCTGTATATGCATTGAAAGTGAAGAATCAGGCTTATTTGATTTGGGGTAGTAACCGCCGTAACAAGCCAGCTACTCCCCTCTTTGTGAGTGTGAATCCTTTTTTCCACATTTCCTCTTGCTGTTGAAGCTTAGAGCGATGTTGGAGTCACGCCTGTGTATGTTTATTTAATAAGGGTATTGACTCCAGGCAGTAGCCATCATTCTGGCGAGTCACCCACTCTTCATTGGCAGCCTCTTGACTTTATGGATCCACAGTGTTTATCCCACGCCCCTTTGAAGTCCTTCACAGTTCTGGTCTTCACCACATCCTCCGGAAGGGCATTCCAGGCATCCACCACCCTCTCCGTGAAGAAATACTTCCTGACATTGGTTCTGAATCTTCCTCCCTGGAGCTTCAAATCGTGACCCCTGGTTCTGCTGATTTTTTTCCTTAGGAAAAGGTTTGTCGTTGTCTTTTGATCATTAACACCTTTCAAGTATCTGAAAGTCTGTATCATATCACCTCTGCTCCTCCTTTCCTCCAGGGTGTACATATTTAGATTCTTCAATCTCTCCTCGTACGTCATCCGATGAAGATCCTCCACCTTCCTGGTCGCCCTTCTCTGTACCGCCTCCATCTTGTCTTTGTCTTTTTGAAGGTACGGTCTCCAGAACTGAACACAGTACTCCAGGTGAGGCCTCACCAAGGACCTGTACAAGGGAATAATCACTTCCCTTTTCTTACTCGATATTCCTCTCTCTATGCAGCCCAGCATTCTTCTGGCTTTAGCTATCGCCTTGTCGCATTGTTTCGCTGACTTCAGATCATTAGACACCATCACCCCAAGGTCCCTCTCCTGCTCCGTGCACATCAGCCTTTCCCCCCCCATTAAATACAGTTCATTTGGATTTCCACTCCCCATATGCATGACTTTGCACTTCTTGGCATTGAATCTCAGCTGCCATATCTTCGACCACTCTTCCAGTTTCCTTAGATCCCGTCTCATTCTCTCCACTCCTTCCGGCGTGTCCACTCTGTTGCAGATCTTAGTGTCATCCGCAAAAAGACAAACCTTACCTTCTATCCCGTCCGCAATGTCGCTCACAAAGATATTGAACAGGACCGGTCCCAACACCGATCCTTGCGGTACACCACTTAAAACTGCTCTCTCTTCAGAGAAGGTTCCATTTACCATCACACATTGTCTTCTGTCCGTCAACCAATTTGCAATCCAGGTCACCACCTCGGCACTCACTCCCAAGCTTCTCGTTTTATTCACCAGTCTCCTGTGCGGAACCGTATCAAAAGCTTTGATACCACAGATCACAATCTGTGGTATCCTGCCACCAGGCCTGAAAATAAACCTGACCAAGGATAATATGGTCCAGCACCAGAACCGGAGACTTGCCCCTGTTATCGAACTTCTCATAATCTGTACCTGAACTTGACTGAGGATCATTCTGTAATTTGTCCCCTTCTTTTCCTGTTCTCTGTTATTGAAATCGCTCTCTCTATTACTTTGCTAACAGATGTAAAATTGCCAGGACAGTGACGCTCCCTGAATCTGAATGGGAAGTAGAAGGGAGGGCCCTTCCCACTGCAGAATTTTGTCCTTTTGGGGGATTGGGGTGCGGGAGCCATTCTAGAAATGCTGGAGGGCTAGAAGGTGATCAGAGAGCCACAAGTCCTAATGCAGGGCTCTCTGTCACCGACAATGGCTCTAACATTGCAAAGGCTTTATTTCTTGTAGACCAGATCTCTCCAGCTGAAATGTATTTATAGCTCTCTGTTGCTTATAGCTTGCTTGTTAAATCTGTCTGTATTGTTGATTCCTTGATCTATTGGAATTATTTTACTTTTTCCTTTGCTTGCATGTAGAATCTGTTATTTCCAATAAGAAATATAGAAGGGTGGCTCTTTAATCTAAGAGGAACTTAGCTTGGTGAATCTGCTGTGGGGTTCAAAGATTGGATTTACCTGTCCAGTCTAGTCCATTGTACAAACCTGTCTCTATAGGGGAGGAGCCAGTGGATGGAAGGTACTAGAAGAGAGAGAAGAAAAAGTAAAACCTGTCCTATCCAGTTCAAGGCACACCCTCAGCGTACAGCCTGAATGAAAAGCATACAGCATGGCTATGAGCTAAGGGATTTGTTTCAAAATATTTATAAATCATCCCCTGATACCTCTACCCTCTGTTTTCTGCTGGTATTCAGGAAGCACCTTCAGACAGCTTTATGATCTAAAAGGCAAATTTATTGATAGCAATACAAAGACAATATATAAAAAGAAACAAGGAAAAGAGGAAGTCGTTGTTTCCTGGAGACGCAGGTCAGTGGCAACTGGGCATCAAGCTTGCTTCTCAGATGCGGAGCTCTTCGGATGGAGTTTTTAAACTTTTTGCACTGTCCAATAGAAATACATTGATGCACATCCTGGGTGTATTAATTTCAGTCAATATCCAATTATGAACGTAGCTTTATTGTCCAATCAGGCACCGTCTCTGGGGTGTTGCCTTCTTCCGGTAATGAGCTTTGCCAAAGCACATGGTTGTGGAATATGTTGCCAGCAGAATCAGGAAATACACATTCAGGCTTAAGGCCCATATACATTCCCCCCCTTGAATCGTTTGGGAAACGATTCACCAATGAAAGGCTGAGATTGTATTTCCTGGAATGAAATGGTCATAGCATCAATTTAGTATGACCCACCTTTTGGACTGTTAAAAATGGCTTCCATATTCCTTATGGTGTTGAATCATTATTTTTATATAACTCACATTCACAATCATAATCACAATTGTTCAGGCATACTCATTTTGTACTTTGTTTTATTGTCATTCAATCTCACATTCATTCTTCATTCAGGTATTGTTCTGGCCTTCTTCCAGTTGATCCAAGATTCTGTAACGTGGTCCTATTAGCAGCATATGAATCAATAGATCTACCTAATGATTGATTATTGATTGTAAATGAATGGTTAGAATAGTTGAAGCAATAATCCATCATTCTACTCAGGGTTAATGCCACTGTCTTAGGTTGCCCATGGTACGCAATCCTAATGATTTGCTACCTGGTGCTTACCCGTCATCGTTAAGCATAACAGCCTGAGGAAGTAACATTGCTGCTGGTAAATGAAAGGCTTCCTTTAATATGGTATAGGAGTTCATAGTTGTCTTCACAGTAATGCAGGATGATGTCTTAGGCCATTAAAATAACAAACTTCATTCATTCTCACAATTAACCATTGCAAACTCACTTAGAAATGTAAGCCACTTTAAACTGTGTTTCCCATCAATTAAACCAAATTATATGGAAATGCAATCTTTTCCCTTAGAAAATCTCACTCATTAGCTTCAGAAGGAGATGTTCATCATTAGACGTTGTCTAACTGCGGTGACATGAGAGCAACTTGAGAGTATTTGAGACATAGCAGAAGCAATAGTTGGAATTAATTAATAGAAGCAACACCATGCTTGGGAGTACTAGTACTTATGTCTTAGCCTACCATGCATTTGAACATTTTGGGAATATAAACAAATGCTTAAAATCTAAATTAGGAGTAGGATGTCGAAGGAGACATCCATATGGATGAGGGATAAGAAATCTCTGTAACCAATGGGATGGTATCTGCAAACTCTACTAAATGTGATGTTTAAGAATAGGGAAATCAAATAAATGTCATAATTCTGTCTTCAATTACCAAGAATAACTATATAAACATTTAGGACTACATTAAACCTCTAGAATCACTAGCCATTCATGTTCTCTTCAATTTGGGCATAGCTATAGCTGGTCTGTGCAGCCTATTCACATGAGCTGCCTAGGAACGGTGTGAAGGCTGAACTGACAAACTATGCTGCAGCACATTGCGCCGGTCTTTCACTGACACGCAGATGTCTGAACAAGTCTGGACTAAAAAGGGCAGAGTGTATCAACTGGAGACGAATATAACGTGGAATGCAATAATGAAATCATAGATGGTAAGTCAAACCAGTTATCTATGGGACCTAGGGATGAATGATCATCTTAATTAATCATATAATGGATATGAGAGAACTGGGAATAGCAGCAAAACTTTAGTATTTTAAATTAATGTGGTGTGTAACATGTAGGTGTATGTAGATGTATGTAGATATCCAAATCATGGCATTTGCAGAATGGTATATGGGCTTGGAGTATATGGCAATCAATTATCATTGACATTTGACAAAGCATAGTGTGGTGTAATGTATAACAATTAGTCTTTGTGTAAAGAGCTGACAATAATTGGGAATGGATCTAATCTGATCAGGGCAATAAGAATCACACAATCATGAGAACTGCATTAATGTAGAGTACAACAATATAAAGGCAAAATATAATCAAGCAAGAGTAATAAAGTTCAATGATGAGTGGAAGATGAATTCTGTGTTAAGGCCGAAACTTCCATAGAAGGGATGGGAAGAATGGAGTGAGTCCCATAAATGTTGTTTTCACGCTTTCAGTAAGGTGTAACAGCTTTTCATTCATCACGGCCTAGTGAGAATATGTGCTTCTTTAATAGTTTCAGATACCTAATATGGTAAAGTAGCATAAAAGCAAATTAAGCATTTAAAGGAAAGTCATCTGTGGTAAGCTGAACCACAAATAACGAACATTTCAGACATTACATTAAACATAAGTCACACTAGACTGACACATATTCATCCATCCAACAAATATACATTCCTTGTCTTCATCACATAGGACAAACAACAGATAACATATAATTTGAGCTCAAAATTCGTATCAAAATATGGACCAAAAGAAAAGTGGATCAAAAATCAAAAAATCAAAAATGTGTATGAAAAATAAAAGTTCAGAAGTCTGTCAAAAAGGTAGAAGTCCTATCCAAAAGGTAGAAGTCCTTGAAGACCTGAAAAGTAAATACTAGCATACAATTGAAACATCGAATTAACAAATATTGTACATATGGATTTCCAACCAATAATATTAAATAAATTTAATCAATAATGTTCTGGGCTTATAGTCAATGTATCATATCAAAGAATTAAAATAATTAGAACTCAAATATCAAATAATTAATACTTAAATATGCTACATTTTAAACTAGAAACTATTTCTCCTTTTTTTTTTCTTCCGTTCGTAGTACAGCTAGTGCTGGCAGAACAGATAAGCTGTACTCTGCAGGTTTGCAAGAGACAACTTCCCTTTTTTTTTTCTGTTAAGATACAGTTTGACTCTTTAGTTAAAATGTCCTTTCAAATTCATAATTCTCCTCTCAGAATCATAATTCAGCAGCTCAGACTCTAAATTCTAACACTAGTATATGTTCTTGTCAGTACTCAAGTTCAGTATTAAAGGAATGTGAAGTCAGTAACGTAATAAAGAATCAGTATGTAAAGTTAAGAGCAAAAGGGATTTAAATTGGTGGGAGGTGTATCTCGCTCCCCCCCTTGATCCCTCTTTTACCACAAATGTACAGTTCAGAGCAGAAAGGAAATAACATGTTGTAAAAGGAAGGTATCGCATGCGCAAAGTGATCACCTTAATAAAAATAAATTTCAATGTGAATGCATTGAAAAGAGGAACTTAAACTTATAACTTAAAACTATATGGTACCATTTAAAAATTAACTTACTTATACTAAAAATGCTTATACTAAAATATACCTGCAAATGGTAACACAAATAAATCTTAATAGCTTGAACTATAAGACCAATAAATACATTAATATGGGAAGCCTAGCAATCTGTTATATCTGTCCACAAGCTTGTTACTTTTAGGGCGTTAAACATCTGTGATGGCACTACAAAAGTTCTCAATCAGATAACAACTGACTGACCACATGCATCTGATCCCAGTGCACGGCTGCTGTCTTCTGTAGTAGGGACAGCACGTAATTAGACAGACAAAGTCTGTAGAGACATATCTATTTATTTTTGGATTTTATATACCGGAGGATTTTATATACCGGGGGTTCCTGTATACAACGCGTGTCACTCCGGCTTACATGACAGACATCGGGAAGGCTGGCAAGGATTTACTGGTCTTATGTACACAAATATCCTAGGTAAGCAAATTCTTATTTTAGCTTCTTTGTCCTGAAATGAATATTGCAGTAAAGCAAGCAATAGCTATAAAAATAAGGCTCAGAATAAGGAGATCATCCTAAAGGATGGTCTTACTAAATGTGGTTCCATTTAAAACTGTGTTTTATATTAAGTTCACACTGTGTTCAGTCCAAGCTTCACTAAGATGGCAATGTAAGGTCCTACATACGCAGATACCTTCTCTGATAGGTGTGAACTCACTTTATCTGGGGACATGTATGTTGGCTATTAAAGCCTGGTGTCATTGTGATGGAGGGGCGTATTGGCTCCGACTGCCATTGCTCCTCCAGTGATTAGGGTCAAATTGTGGTGGTGGTGGTGGTCTGCTCGGTCCCCCCCTTGCAGCATATCTGCCTCTAATATTCCCTCTTGGGAATGAGAATCTGTGGTTAGGCTGATAATGGCAATCCCTACTATAATGACCGTATTGTCCACATCGATAGCACTGTAGGTCTGATAGACGGCGTTGTGGTGTGGGCCAATCAGGGTGTGGTGTCTCCTCAGGAGATGCTGTAGGAATTAAATGGAAGTATCCTACTGCGGTCATCGCCTTCTCCAAAGGTGGAGAGGGTCCTATACTCTGCACTAGACATCTGGAGGCAGTGTCAGCAGTCCTATAAAGGGGCGGTGATGTGAATTTCTTACTAATTTCTTCCTCTTTTTCTAAAAAGGCCTTTGCCATGACAAACCACCTATAAATTTGGACATGGTTTGCCAGTGTTCTTACATCTTGCCCATTAGATTTACAATACTTGTTTTCCAGAAATGTCATAAGCTGTACGAGCAAGGGCGTGTCAAAGGAGCCTCCTGCTGGCCATGCAAGGGAAGCATCCTTCTCTGCCCACGCTACCCACTTAGAATGGTATTTACGAATCAACTTCTCATTGGGTTTAAGCAGGGCAATGACTTTGTTCAGGGGACATGACTCACTAACCTCTCCTACCATCTTGGGATCTCTCAATATTGCAGACCAAACTACGACACAAGTATTAATAATAAATTTCGTGTAGCCACTCCCTTATGAGAAAGAGTGGTTCAACCTTACCTTAATTGTAGTTTTCACCGTATCGTGAATTCACGCTTCCGGTGTGCTGTACTTCTTCAAACACGAAGGTATTCACAGCGGGGCAGGGAGAGACAGCCTGCAGACAACTATCTAACTATCTAACTATTTATCTAACTATCTAACTAAAGACCTATCTACTCCTTTTCGTTCCGTTCGACTGGTTACCTGTTCCTACTTAAATTACTTGGGCTCCAGTGCGTTACCGCCAAAACAACCGGGATAGGGCCAAAAGGCAGCGTCAAGTCTGCCAATTGTTTTTGAACTTATTAGTACACTAACGGAAAAACCTATGACTCACTCGTATAAGACAAGTGTTTACTTACCTTTCCAGACTGTGTGGCCAGCTCCAAGTACGTATTCCTTGGAATGCTGGATCTGAAGGCTTCTTTTTTCTGGCGGTACGTATTCCCGCTTCGGGATCCACCTGACACTCCGTCCCTGTACGTGTTCCCTCGGGGGTTCCAGGTAAAAAGTCCCAGGTGGTTATGTCGTAATATTCAACTTGGACTTATTGATTGGTACTGTACAAGATCTGCCAGATAGCAGTGCGCGCTAAGGTCTAGGAGATATTGGTGGAGAGATAATAAAAGTTAATGAACAGTTTTTTTTTCTTTTCTTTGAGAGTAAGACTTACTTCCTCAAAGTGGTTACTGAAGTGCTTCAGGGCTCAAAAATCTCAAAGTAGATTCAGGATGCTTCAGGGCGGTTTTCCACTCCCGATCAATGGCACCCTCACTTCCTTCGATGCTGGCAATGAGGTATCCCTGAAGGTGTGCTAGCCCGCGATACCCGCATCAGGCGTTAGGCTTTCCTCCGTCTTCTTTCCGGCTCGAAGGACCATATGTTTTCTGCTGGTATTCAGGAAGCACCTTCAGACAGCTTTATGATCTAAAAGGCAAATTTATTGATAGCAATACAAAGACAATATATAAAAAGAAACAAGGAAAAGAGGAAGTCGTTGTTTCCTGGAGACGCAGGTCTGTGTCAACTGGGTAATCAGCTTGCTTCTCAGATGCGGAGCTCTTCGGATGGAGTTTTTAAACTTTTTGCACTGTCCAATAGAAATACATTGATGCACATCCTGGGTGTATTAATTTCAGTCAATATCCAATTATGAACGTAGCTTTATTGTCCAATCAGGCACCGTCTCTGGGGTGTTGCCTTCTTCCGGTAATGAGCTTTGCCAAAGCACATGGTTGTGGAATATGTTGCCAGCAGAATCAGGAAATACACATTCAGGCTTAAGGCCCATATACACCTCACTGTCACAAATAAGAAAAACCTGATTCCAACAGAATGTGAGAGTTAAGGCTACGCCAACCCACATTCGTGCCTGGGACAGGGGCCTTGCTAGAGGAATCTCTTCTGACGATTGGCTGGATGTCTATGAACAGACAGGCAAAACTTCTATTTCCTCCTTGTTGGTTGAAAATAGCTACAAACTACTTTACAGATGGTGTTTATCCCCTGATAGACTAATGAAAATGTCGCCCAAGTTTGATGGGAGGTGCTGGAGGGGCTGCAGACATGTGGTGGACAGGAGAGGGCATATCCCCATTGTGGGAACCGATCGAAGTTACTCTCTCCGATATATTATCTGAACCTGTGCATTTACAGATGGATATGTAACCGTCTCTTTTTAGTCAGTAAGGAGGCCCAGACAACTGATCCGTAAAGATAGACTTTTATTGCCAGCAAGATGCAGCTAAGACAAAGGCTTAGTACAACTGCATGCCCCTCCCCTTCAGGAGCAGACTCTTATGCACTTTACAGTTCTTATCTTTTACACATGCGTTCTAAGCATTGCTGAGCAAGCATATTCCGGCTGAAGGGGCTACTGACCCCCTCCCTAGACACCCTGGAACTTTCGTGAAACTTCTCCCATGTTCTGCAGGAGAGGCTGCTGGGACTTGCAGTTCTGGAAAGGAATTCGCGAGTCTGCAGTAATACAGCCCTTCACATAATACATCCATTGTTCTATTCTAGGTTACAGCAGTGAAAGCTTATCAGAGAATAAGAACAGCGAAGCCAAAAATGAAAATGTGCAATGTGCTGACAGAGAGTTTCTCAATGTCCTAATTACAGCTGTATTGCAGACTGTAAGTAAACCCGTCATGAAGCAGGGAATTCTGGTACATGAAGTCCTTTGTCAGGTTGAAGCTTTCAGACTCCTTCATTCCCCCCTTTGATACTTATCATTCTCTATGAAAAGTATCACACCATCACAACGCAACTGTGGAGCTGAAAGAAACAGAAACAAGAAAAATTAGCAATTTGAGTTCTCAGGGGGCCCTAATTTCCCAAACAGTCCGTTGGTTTCTTCACGGGTTTGAGACGGATGGGCCCTATTGGCTCCACCCCCCTTTGTAGCCCGAACTTGTCATGTATGGGAAGATGGCCCAGGATAAAACATGAGGATGGTTAAACAGGTTCTATAGGCTCAGAGGAATACATGTACAGTGACATGAGCTGCGTGGCTGTATTGCGTTCAGCAATGTCCTCCATCATCCGACGAAGGCGATTTAAGCAAGAAAGGAATAATTCAGGGTCCTAAAAGACAAAACAGAATTAAACTGGCTAGGATAACAAACAAGCTCTTAAATCCACCGATCATGGAAAACCAACCATGGAATCCATTGGTCCAGTCCCAAACACTATTCCACTGCTGGACAGGGATGTGTGCCATCTTGACCATGCGATCAGTGATGTCTTGGATAACCTTGTTTTGGTCATCTACCTGTAAACAACAATTGGAGAGGTTAAATGTTCCACAAACCCTCCTTCCTGGGCCAGAAGGTAATCTAAAACCAATCTATTCTGGTACACTGCAGTCATAATTTTGGTATTTTGTTTTGCCCAGAGTTTAAGAGCGAAAGCAGTCATTGGTGATGAGCTCCAGGACTGCCTGAAGCCTGATGATTCGATGCAATTAATACTGCTTGGAAGGGTTCCCGAGTTGCCCCTTTTTGCTGCTTCATCTGCTCTCTGATTTCCTTGACAATAGGGTTTGATTTCCTGGTGTGTGCTTTTCAATGCATTACAGCCACCTTGCGAGGTAGCCAAACTGCGTCTAGTAATTCACGTACTTCTGATGCATTGTTCAATTGTTTTCCCTCTATAATGCTCCATGCACTTGAATTGTAAGGAAGGCATATTTAGAGTCTGTATAGATATTTACAGTTTTTCCTTCTGCCAACTGCAGAGCTCTTGTGAGCGCAATTAGTTCAGCTTTTTGCGCTGATGTCCCTGGGGGTAAGGGTTCGGCTTCAACAATGTCATCCTCGGAGACTACAGCATACCCAGCGACCCTGATTCCATTTATAACCTGGCTGCTTCCATCAGTGAATAAAGTCCATGCTCCTTGCCAGGGTTGGTTGCGTAAATCAGGTCGACTGGAATGTACTGTAGCCATAACTTCTTCACAATTATGGGTGACTGGATTGGGAGCTGCCAGTGGCTTTCCAGAGGCTCCGACTATAGAGATGTTCCTTGCAGTGGGCGTGGTTCTAGCAGTTGCCATAACTGATCGCTGCGCTCCAGTGTCCAGCAATCCTGTAAATGTCGTGGTTCCCACTTTGATTTCCACCAAAGGATCAAGGGGAAGATTCTCCTTATCTAGTCATGCTTCATTTTCTTCGCCGGATGTTTCACCCACGGTCATCTGTCATTCAGCTTCCTTTGGTTTGGACGGAGTGCATCCTTCCTGCTTCGTTTGCAGGAACTCCGGACACTCAGACTTTCAGTGTCCTTCTTTTCTACAAAATGTACATTGATTAATTCCTAACGTCATTCTTCCGCCTCCAAACGGTCCTCCTCTACTCGGTCTTCCTCTAGATGGCCCTCTAAAGGGCGATCTGCCTCTTCCTCCATGTCCAGGGTATCCTTGATAGTGCCTGGACAAATTCCCAAAATTAGTCTCTTCCAGAGCTGTGGCTAGCAAACTAACACTTTCTCTTAACTTTCGACCACTTTCCTTTTTGTCCTTCTTTTCTCCGTCCGGTTCTCGGTTTACATAGACCTTATCTGCCATTGCTTTTAGTTGGCTGATAATCATTCCCTCGAATCCTTCTGCTTTCTGTAATTTCCGGCGAATGTCCGGACAGGATTGTCCGACAAAGTTCATCACTAAGATGAGGTGATTCTTGGAATCTTCTGGATCAAATGGACTGTATCGTCGGTAGGCGTCCATCAACCGCTCCAGAAAATCTCCGGGGGACTCATCCTTTTTCTGTATCACATCCTGGATCTTCCCCATGTTTACGACTTTCTTTTTTCCCTTCTTCAATGCTTCAAGAAATGCTTTTTGATAAGCAGCAATACGCTCGCGCCCTACTGAGGTCTGGTAATTCCAGGCTGGATCTACACGTGGGGCGAACTCCCTTACTGCCTCTTCGGGATCACCATCTGCCCCAGTTCCCTGCCGAGCTGACTCTTCTAGATTCAATTGTATTTGTCCAAACGTTAGCTTAACAGCTTCGGGTATCAGTAAGCATGCAGCAGCAATGCTTCGAAGGCAACCAGGCCATCCTTTTGCAACATTGTCCATTCCTTTTGACAGATATGCAACAGGTCGTTCCCATGATCCTAAACTTTGAGTCAATACCCCAATGGCCATGCCTTTTTTCTCGTCGACGAATAGATGGAATGGTTTCATCACATCTGGCAATCCTAAAGCAGGTGGTTCAATTAAGGCTTCTTTTAGTCGACGTAAGCTTGCCAGCTCGTTTCCTTCCCACTGGAAGGGTTGAGATTCTGCTTCTTTACCCCGCAGCTTGTCGTATACGGGTTGGGCAATAACTGCATAGTTAGCAATCCACAGCCTACAGTATCCTGCAGCTCCAAGGAACGCTCGGAGCTCTTTCTTGCAAGTGGGTACAGGTTGATCTCTTATAGAACTGGTGCGAGAAACTCCCAGACAACGGGTTCCTCCACGTATTTGGAAGCCTAAATACTCTACTTCCAATTCACAGATTTGCGCTTTCTTTTTACTTGCACGATACCCTTTTGAGTACAACGTCTTTAGCAGCTGAAGAGTGGATACCGCACATTCGAGGTACGTCCCTCGAAACAACAGAAGGTCATCCACGTATTGTATGACTGGCCCATACTTTACTTGATACATCTTTAAGTCTTTTGCCAGTTGCTCACCGAACAGCGTAGGTGAGTGCCTAAACCCTTAAGGCAACCGAGTCCATGTGTACTGCTGCTTTATTCCAGTATGTGCATTTTCCCATGTGAAAGCAACAATCTTTTGACATTCCTCCGCTACCGGAACGGAGAAGAAGGCATCTTTCAGATCAATGACACTGTACCACTTTGATGCAGGAGAGACTTGGGCAAGGATTGAATATGGATTTGGTACTAGGGCTACTAGATCTTCTACTTGACTATTCACTTTCCTTAGGTCTTGTACTGGTCGATAATCATCAGATCCAGGTTTCTTTACGGGCAACAAAGGAGTATTCCAAGCAGATCGGATTCGCCGGAGAATGCCCAAATCATACAGTCTTTGCAGGTGTATCTGAATTCCTTGTCTGGCCATATACGGAATGGGGTATTGAGATTGATTTATCACCTGTGCATTCTGTTTCATCTCTATCCATATGGGGGTAGCGTCGATAGCTATTCCACCCGGGTTCTGTTCGGACCATACTTGGGGTACACTATCCATCAGTTGTCTTCGTTTTTCGTTGAGGGGGGTGTTGTTTTCATATCGATGTTCGATGGTTCGTTCGACTATCTCCATTCTTCTTGGAGGGGACAGATGAGTATCAATGGATGGTCCCCGAAGGAGGCTTTAACTTCCCCTGTTGGTTGAAATCTCAATGTGGTCTGAGGCTTACACAGCAGGTTCCATCCGATAAGGGATACCATGGTCCCGCCTACTTGTATAGTTCATTCTTTCTGCAGAGGGGCAGTGAGTACCTGACCTGAGGCACCCACTATAGAAACAGTCTCTTTCGTCGGGGGGGGCCGATTGGTGCAGTCATGACAGATCGTTGGCCTCTGAGTCCAACAGGCCCCTGATTTTTGTTGTGTTACCTCGTGGATCTCCACCAGAGGGTCAGTGGGGATTCTTCCCTCCCGGTCTCTTCAGGCTGTATGCTCCTTGTCGCCTCCCCCGCCATCTGCCAGTGGGGGTTGTCCGATCTCCTTCCTCCTCGGCCCCTTTGTCTCGGTGCAGGTCCATTTTTGTCGTTAGTATTCACTGCAGGGCTCCCGTATTTCTTTTGCCATTCTTCACAGTCTCTCTTCCAATGGCCTTCATTTTTGCAGTACGCACACTGATTCTTTCCCAAAGGGGGTCTTGTTCCCCCTCCTCTTCGCGGTCTGCCATTGTCTTGGCTCCTTCCCGTCCGAGTGTCCTCGAGAGCGGCGGCTAACAGTCACTTTCTCCTTCATATGTCTACTTGCTTCTCTCTTTTCTCTTCCACTTCTCTATTTCCACATACCTAGTCTGCTATAGCTTTTAACTGGCTGAGGCTCATGCCCTCAAAGCCTTCGGCCTTCTGCAGCTTCTTTCGGATGTCGGGTTTCTATTATTAAGTTCCTGGTTGCAGGGACGGGCCCTTTTCTTCTCTTCCTGATCCCTGTTCCCATACATCTCAAAATACGATGAAAAGATCACTGTCCATCTGGAAATTGAATAGGTGACCTGCGCCTGGAGGCATATCAGTTCTGACGAGGCTGAGAAGCTGCAAAACATTGCTTCCTTCTTACTTGTAAGTTTGGCATTGGGTTAATTCAATAAAGTCAACCTGGATCTGCAGGCTTTAGGTGTGCAGGAGTGATGATCAAACCCTTGGAAGCCTTGTACCAATTACATTGCAACCACTAAGAACATATGGTAATAGCCAGAGCCCAGCCCCCACCAGTGGTAAAAGAACATAATTGCAATATATATATATATGTGTGGGGGGGGGGGCCACCACTTTATCATTTGGGTCGACTCATATTTGCTCTTGTTCCTAATCTTGCATAGTGGCCCCTTCTCTTGCCCACAACTTCCAATAATCCTTAACTTGCGCCTGCCACTGAATCAAAATTTTTAATATTAAGTCTTTGTTTTCTCCGGTTTTTTTTTTTTTTTACAAACGGCATCCTGTAATTCCCACAGTCAGCGCTGCACATGCTTGGCTGTCTTATCTTGCCAGTTCCTTAAAACAGGGAGTAGCTCTGCATATTTAACTACTGCTAGCCAAAGAAGCAACAAGAAAAACTTTAACAAAGAACCCATTCTTAATCATTTCTCTAAATTTCCCAGAGACTGCTTCAAAATAAACTGCGTCAGCAAAAGAGAGTTCATATTTTATCATGCGTTCCAATGTAACTTTTAAATAACAGATAATATATAGGAGACAAGTAAGAACAATAATTAACATGGTATTAGAGAATAATTGACTAACCTGTGGATGTATCGAGTGAAGGCGCAATGAATTTGCTGCTATAAAATGTCTGAAAAATAGCCTGCATCATAAGGCACTAAATGATTTGTAAGGGACCCTTGGTTCTGGTATTTCTTTGCAAGTAGCAATCCTTTGTCAGATTACAGACAGTTTTAGCAAGGACCTTGGAGAATAAATTTAATCAGCAGAAACTCTGAGCTACAAAAACTTCAACTTCTGTGAAACAGCCACAATTCTATCTTTATTCACATACGCACACCATCAACTAACTTTCAATAATGTTCTGTTAAAACAAACGAAACAATTTTTCTCTCTCTTTGTCTTCATTACCCAGGCTAGCCCAATGTCCCTTTTTTTTTTTTTTTCTTTCTCTTCTCTCTCTGGCTCGATCCCCTCCTCTCTCCTGTAATTATCTCTGCCGCTAACCTTAACTGCCATCAAGTTCTAAACTTCAACACCAGTAAGTGCATTCTTCAGCAATCAAATCAGTATTTTAACTTAACACTGTAAATTAATTTGTTGTATAGTAGTCTTGTGCAGCATTTGTAACCCAAAACTCTCTTCTTATTAGGGTTTAAAACAATTAAAACAATAAAAAAAATCCCTGGTACATGTGCTTGCAATTCACAGATAGCAGTTACATACATTACAATCCTTAATTAATAATGGGGACTTCCAGTTCCCCATTTTGTGCGCCTGAGCCACCATTACGAGGGCGGCTCCCTTCACATACTTCTTCGCCCATGACGGAGGATCTACAATGACTGCAAGCCAAGTAGTTATGTACGGTATATCTTCAGGGCAACCCGGATTCCCTTCTTCACTAACTATTTTCTGGACCCTCGTGGCCATTTGGAAATCGAAAGTTCCTACCGGAGGCAAATTTACACACAAACTGGGCCACCTATGGGTACATTGTTGAATCATTCCGGGTTTAGTACATTTATGCCTATCGAACACTTCGCTATAGTGCTCCGTCATGACTTTTAATGGAGTAGAACCGCCCCCTCCCATTAGGATAGAGTCACAGACAAAGGAGGGAAGGGAAGACGGATAGGTAAGGGGTCCGTATCCGTCAGACACAAAAGGGTCACTTTCACACAACAAGAAACCTATTCCCACTATCGTATGCGTTACTTCTTTTTCCTCTTTTTATGCGCGTGGCTTTCGGAATGCAATTCCTACCAAACCACCGCTTGGGGTGTGATCAAAGCCCCCTCGGTCCCCTCACGGATGGACCGGTTATTTGCTACTCTTTTAGCTATTCTTCACTTTTCCCATCATTCCCATAATACTCGCCTGCAGGGTTCTTCCGATCGTCACGAAAGCCTTCTTCCCAGATCACCAGCCCAAAGGTCTCAGAGGATCTCCGTGGAATGACCCCCTCAGATACCTGATCACTGAACTCAGCGGTGGCCACTCACCAGGCAAGTCTGGGGGATCGCTCCGCCACAAAATCTCCTGGACCAACTGGGGGGCTAAAATAGCGTCCCCGGTACCTCCTGGCTGAGGCTCGCCAAATGTAACCGTCTCTTTTTAGTCAGTAAGGAGGCCCAGACAACTGATCCGTAAAGATAGACTTTTATTGCCAGCAAGATGCAGCTAAGACAACGGCTTAGTACAACTGCATGCCCCTCCCCTCCAGGAGCAGACTCTTATGCACTTTACAGTTCTTATCTTTTACACATGCGTTCTAAGCATTGCTGAGCAAGCATATTCCGGCTGAAGGGGCTACTGACCCCCTCCCTAGACACCCTGGAACTTTCGTGAAACTTCTCCCATGTTCTGCAGGAGAGGCTGCTGGGACTTGCAGTTCTGGAAAGGAATTCGCGAGTCTGCAGTAATACAGCCCATCACATAATACATCCATTGTTCTAATCTAGGTTACAGCAGTGAAAGCTTATCAGAGAATAAGAACAGCGAAGCCAAAAAAATGAAAATGTGCAATGTGCTGACAGAGAGTTTCTCAATGTCCTAATTACAGCTGTATTGCAGACTGTAAGTAAACCCGTCATGAAGCAGGGAATTCTGGTACATGAAGTCCTTTGTCAGGTTGAAGCTTTCAGACTCCTTCAGATATGGCGCTTTTAAACAACTGGAGACCTGGTAATCAGTCTAACTCCCATCCTTTCATGACACAGGCGTGCACAGCAGCTAAGCTTCAGACCTCCAGCCCAAGTTTGGCAAGTGTTTGGATGAGACTTGACAATGTTTGTACTGTGAACAAATTAAGAGCGGTGAAGCATCACATCTCGAGCCGCTTCCATTCAGTTTGGGAGCCTTATCTAAGCTTGTTTAGGGCTTCCCACCTCGTTTCTAGGAAGCATGGCACAGGGATGTTCATGGTATATGTTATCTATTTGGGTTGGAAAGTAGGGACTGACAATTTGTCTTCTCCACACTCTCTTTCTGCTTTACCTGTCTCTCTGTTTTGTAACCCAGTAAGATCTAACGTTGTGATGTCCATAGGGAAGGGGTAATGTAATGTACTGGTATGTTTAACAAACGGCTGTTCTGCTATATGATTATTGCTCAAGTTATATGTGTGATCTCTGAAGAACACCAATCAAAATGTTTATTAAAAACAAATAGGGAGAATCAGAGGTGGGGTGTATAAAAGGCACAGGGATAAGTATCTTGTAGCAGCTGGAGTCGATCTTCTGATATTTTAACCCACGAGCATGATTCACCTTATTTAATAGGTGTAATACATTCTTCTGTCTCCTCTCTGTACCAGATTATGAAATCCCACCCGTCCCCCTGAGATCTGCCCTGGTTTATTCTTTCCTGTAGCAGGAATTCACTGTTCTCTGAAACCTGTGGGGCAGTGAGCGGCTGAGTTTGCCTGCCCAGGTTTCCTGCAGTATGACCAGGTCATGGGTTTATCACATTACCAATGAATTCAGGGTCTCTGCTTTCATCTCCAAGGATTGAGGATGTCAGACCCTGGATGTTCCAGCTACGGACAGAGAAAGATTTCATTTCAGAGGTGCTATTACTTTATTATACGATCTAATTATGCTGTGGGAAGTTACATGCGATACAATTTCTAGTGCCTTAGGCTGTGAATACAAGCATCTCACATGCATGTATTGGGAATAGGAGCAGGATGTATAGATGTTTAGGAATGGATTTGATACAGAGCAGTTTATTGTGGTTTCTACTTCTGGTTTATGAGAGTTTCTCATACAGGACGCTCAGCATTGTTTTTGTCATTCAGTTCTGCGTCCCTGTGTCCTCTTGTTCTCCTCTGCAGTGGATCCTGTTGGACCTCTGGTGTGCTTTGTACTGATCCTGTATTGGAGGAGGTTGTGCTGTGATTCCTGTTTCCTGGAAACCTGTATAGGGGATGTTTCTGGGTTTCTGCTGTGCCCTGTGCTGATGCGATGGCACTAGAGGTGCTGCTGTGGTTCTGGTCTCCTGGTAATCTCTGGATCTGGATCCTGGGTTTGTGTTTCTGCATTGCTGCAGTTCTGGGGGGTTCTGTTCTGTGATAGAGGAGACTCTGCTCCAGTTCTTATCACTCCTTGCCTATTCCTGTATGATTGGGAACTTTCCCTGTCTGTTGGGGATGGATTTCAGCTCAGAAGGGACCTGAAAAGCTTATAAGTAAACATCTGGCACTGTAATTAGTTCCCAGCTCTGGAGGGCTTACAATCTAAGAGGGTCATTTAGTAACCCAAGTAGTATTTTTCTAAGCCCTCCGATGATGGTTTAAAGATGAGGAAATGTTAACATTCAATAAAATAATATGCCTTGCATTTTTTTTAGGCAAGTAGTGTAATTTTATTAGCATAAAATTTATCTGCATTGTTTAAATAATGCATGAAAATTATCCCATGATATTGCAATGTTAGGCATTTATTTATCATGCAATAAATGCCTAACGCAGCTGAGTAAATTCACCCCTAAGTTTGTACCTGAGACAGTGGCAGGATAAGTATCGAGCCTAAAGTCACGAAGCATCAGAGGGAGAAATGGGATCTGAATGCTGGCGTTCAGCCCTCTGCTCTCACTGTCACATACCGGGAAGTTTATTACTGGAAACCCACAACGAAGGATGGGCAGGTAATGCAGCTTTATTTTACCACATGTAACTGGTCCCTCCCGATGCAGCCTTTGTGAAACACGGTCCATGACGGGGAATTGACATTTCAATAAAGATTTGGCATTTTGGAATTATTGAACTTTTCCTGTTTAAATTGTTTTTCTGGTTTGTTTTACATGGACCTTTGCAACTGCTTCTGCAACACACCTGTTGGATTGTATTACTGGAAACCACCATCACCCTCCCTTTCCTTCCTGACCCTAGCACTCTCCTCCTCCTCCCTCTCCCCTCCCACCCCAATTAATCTGATGCTGCTGCAGCTCTCCTCCTCTCTGTCAGCTGTTGGGAAGGCAGCCACATGCAGGGCTCTTCCTTCCAGTCCATGTGGGTTAATGCAAACCCACCTCTCCCTTCTTCTGACCTATGCAGGCTGATGCATGCAGGGCTCTTCCTTCCAGTCCATGTGGGTTAATGCAAACCCACCTCTCCCTTCTTCTGACCTATGCAGGCTGATGCATGCAGGGCTCTTCCTTCCAGGCCATGTGGATTAATGCAAACGCACCTCTCCCTTCTTCTGGCCTATGCAGGCTGATGCATGCAGGCCTCTTCCTTCCAGGCCATGTGGGTTAATGCAAACCCACCTCTCCCTTCTTCTGACCTATGCAGGCTGATGCATGCAGGGCTCTTCCTTCCGGTCCATGTGCATTAATGCAAACCCACCTCTCCCTTCTTCTGACCTATGCAGGCTGATGCATGCAGGGCTCTTCCTTCCAGTCCATGTGGATTAATGCAAACACACCTCTCCCTTCTTCTGACCTATGCAGGCCTCTTCCTTCCAGTCCATGTGGATTAATGCAAACCACCTCTCCCTTCTTCTGACCTATGCAGGCTGATGCATGCAGGGCTCTTCCTTCCAGTCCATGTGGGTTAATGCAAACCCACCTCTCCCTTCTTCTGACCTATGCAGGCTGATGCATGCAGGGCTCTTCCTTCCAGGCCATGTGGATTAATGCAAACGCACCTCTCCCTTCTTCTGGCCTATGCAGGCTGATGCATGCAGGCCTCTTCCTTCCAGGCCATGTGGGTTAATGCAAACCCACCTCTCCCTTCTTCTGACCTATGCAGGCTGATGCATGCAGGGCTCTTCCTTCCGGTCCATGTGCATTAATGCAAACCCACCTCTCCCTTCTTCTGACCTATGCAGGCTGATGCATGCAGGGCTCTTCCTTCCAGTCCATGTGGGTTAATGCAAACGCACCTCTCCCTTCTTCTGACCTATGCAGGCTGATGCATGCAGGCCTCTTCCTTCCAGTCCATGTGGGTTAATGCAAACGCACCTCTCCCTTCTTCTGGCCTATGCAGGCTGATGCATGCAGGCCTCTTCCTTCCAGGCCATGTGGGTTAATGCAAACCCACCTCTCCTTTCTTCTGACCTATGCAGGCTGATGCATGCAGGCCTCTTCCTTCCAGGCCATGTGGGTTAATGCAAACGCACCTCTCCCTTCTTCTGACCTATGCAGGCTGATGCATGCAGGGCTCTTCCTTCCAGGCCATGTGGGTTAATGCAAACCCACCTCTCCCTTCTTCTGACCTCTGCAGGCTGATGCATGCAGGGCTCTTCCTTCCAGTCCATGTGGATTAATGCAAACGCACCTCTCCCTTCTTCTGACCTATGCAGGATGATGCACGCAGGGCTCTTCCTTCCAGGCCATGTGGATTAATGCAAACGCACTTCTCCTTTCTTCTGCCCTATGCAGGCTGATGCACGCAGGCCTCTTCCTTCCGGTCCATGTGGATTAATGCAAACCCACCTCTCCCTTCTTCTGGCCTATGCAGGCTGATGCACGCAGGCCTCTTCCTTCCAGTCCATGTGGGTTAATGCAAACCCACCTCTCCCTTCTTCTGGCCTATGCAGGCTGATGCACGCAGGGCTCTTCCTTCCAGTCCATGTGCATTAATGCAAACGCACCTCTCCCTTCTTCTGGCCTATGCAGGCTGATGCATGCAGGGCTCTTCCTTCCAGTCCATGTGCATTAATGCAAACGCACCTCTCCCTTCTTCTGGCCTATGCAGGCTGATGCATGCAGGGCTCTTCCTTCCAGTCCATGTGGATTAATGCAAACGCACCTCTCCCTTCTTCTGGCCTATGCAGGATGATGCACGCAGGGCTCTTCCTTCCAGGCCATGTGGATTAATGCAAACGCACTTCTCCTTTCTTCTGCCCTATGCAGGCTGATGCACGCAGGCCTCTTCCTTCCGGTCCATGTGGATTAATGCAAACCCACCTCTCCCTTCTTCTGGCCTATGCAGGCTGATGCACGCAGGCCTCTTCCTTCCAGTCCATGTGGGTTAATGCAAACCCACCTCTCCCTTCTTCTGGCCTATGCAGGCTGATGCACGCAGGGCTCTTCCTTCCAGTCCATGTGCATTAATGCAAATGCACCTCTCCCTTCTTCTGGCCTATGCAGGCTGATGCATGCAGGGCTCTTCCTTCCAGTCCATGTGCATTAATGCAAACGCACCTCTCCCTTCTTCTGGCCTATGCAGGCTGATGCATGCAGGGCTCTTCCTTCCAGTCCATGTGGATTAATGCAAACGCACCTCTCCCTTCTTCTGGCCTATGCAGGCTGATTTATTTATTTTATTTATTTATCGAGTTTTATATACTGTTGTTCGGTATCACCATCACGACGGTTTACAAAGGATCGATTTATATATTCATATAGGCATATATTAATTAATGTGGTGTTTTTTCAGTCAATCTCATATATATTCATTCGTAGAGTCACAATGGTTTACAAAGGATCGATTTTAACAATTATATAACATATATTAGTTCATGATATTTTTCTTTAGTCATTCTCGTTTATGTTCTTTCATAGAGTCATTCTGGTGGAGATTAGTTTACTCTGGTATAGTCATTTTAAGAATGGTGACATTAGGAGTTTTGGTAGGCTTTTGTAAACAACCAAGTTTTTAGCTCTTTTTTTGTAGGTTTTTATGTTTTGTTGTGTTCTCAGGTCCATTGGTAAGGAGTTCCAGAGTTCTGGGCTTCCAATGGGTATGGCTCTCTTCTGGGTTGAGATGAGTTTGTACCGGGACGGTGGGATTTTTGTAAGGCCTTTGCTCGCTGATCGGAGATTTCTGTTTCGTGCATGGAGTTTTATGGATGCACGGAGCCAGTTAGTTTGGTTTTCGTATATTATTTTGTGAATTATGGATAGTATTTTGTAGTCAATCCTGTATTTTATTGGAAGGCAGTGTAGTGAAATGAGGGTAGGAGTAATGTGATCGAATTTTCTTGTTCATGTGAGAATTCTGACGGCTGTATTTTGTAGGATTTGGAGGGGTCGTATGGTGGTGAGAGGTAAGTTGAACAGCAGCGAGTTGCAGTAATCCAGGTTGGAGAAGATGAGTAGTTTGAGTATTGTTCTGAAATCATTGGGTGAATGGTTTTAGGTGTCGTAGTGTTAGGAGTTTGTGGTATCCGTCTTTGATTTTTGCAGAGATGTGGTTCTTGAAGGTCCTTGTCATTTATGACTCCAAGGTTACTTGGGTGTGTGACGGGGGAGATTGCTGTGATATAATTCGTTATGTTGAGGGGTGGCTTGTGTGTGGGATTGTTTTTTCTATCCAGCATGATAATTTCGGTCTTATCAATGTTTAGAACGAGTCTCATGTTATTTAGCAATTGCTTTATTTTTGTGAGGTAGTTGGCTGTTTTTTTGTATGTATCTTCTAGAGAGTTTTGTATTGGGATAAGTATTTGTATGTCGTCAGCGTAAATGAAGTGATTCAGTTTCATGTTAGAGAGGAAGTGGCATATTAGTAGAAGGTAAATGTTCAAAAGCGTTGCTGATAGGGGTTCCCCAAGGATCAGCACTATGTCAAGGTTTATTATCTTTGATAGGGTGTCATTGATTGATACCTGGTATTTCCTTTGTGTTAGATAAGATGAGAACCATTGCAGTGTTTTATCCTATAATCCGATTTCGGCGAGGCGGTTGATCAGTATTGCATGGTTTACTGTGTCAAAGGCTGCTGATAGGTCTAGTAGAATTAGAAAGTAGCTGTGGCCCTTGTCGAAGCCTTTGAGGACAGTGTCATTTAATGATAGGAGTAAGGTTTCCGTGTTTAGTTCTTTCCTGAAACCGAATTGCGTGGGATGTAGAATGTTGTTCCTTTCCAGATGGTCACTGAGTTATGAGTGGACGATTTTTTCAATGATTTTGGCAATGAATGGTAGATTTGATATTGGACGGTAGTTTAGCGGGTTTTCAGGATCAAGGTTAGATTTTTTTAGGATGGGTTTGATAAATGCTGATTTTAGGCATTCGGGGTAGGTTCCCTCTGTGAGTGACAGGTTCACAATGTCATTTAATGTTTTGGATATTGATAGTTCAATTGCTTTGATCATCTGTATGGGTATGCTGTCAATGGGATGTTTGGCTGTGTTCATTCTTTTTATCATGTTTTGGACCTCCAGCGCTGATGTTGGTTCAAAGTTGGGCTAAGTTGATGCTTGATTAATTAGTATTTTTATGTCTTGCGTGTTGTTGTTGAGGTTGTTGTTTATGAGGTTTTTTATTTTATCATTAAAGAAGTCTGCAAGATCATTGCTTGATAGTTTGGGGTTTTCTGTTCATTGGCGCATTTGTTTACGCCATGTACTATATTGAATAACATTTTTGGGTTATGAAGAAATTCGTTTATTTCCTTTGTGCAGAAGTCTTTTTTTGCCTCATTAATAATTTTTTTGTAGTATGCTAATTGTGTTTGGTATGCATTCAGTTGTGTAGATGTTTTGTTGATCCTCCAGGTTTTTTCTTTTTTTCTGAGTTCACATTTGTCTGCTCTGATGTTTTCGTTGTACCATTGGTTCTGGTGTTTTGGATTTCTTATAGTTTTCTCTATCATGGGGTTTATCTTATCCGCTATTATTTTTGTGATGTTGAGCCAAGATGAGGTGGCGTTTTCTGCATTGGATAATTCTAGGTTTGTTAGTTCTGTTTGTAGATTTTCCTGAAGTGTCTCTATGTTGAATGGTGGTATGTAGGAGAACGATTTAGGTGTTTTTTTTTCTGCTGTCAGTATATAGTTGGAGGACAGTTTGGTGTAGATTAGCGAGTGGTCTGACCATGGTATTTTAGTGGTATTTGTATGGTGGTTAATCCATATGTCGGTGTTGATGAAGATGAGGTCTAGTGTATGCCCTGCTTTGTACATTGGACCTTTGATAATTTGATTAAATCCAAGTGTTGATAGTGCGTCTATTATCATTTTGCAGGTGGAGGAGTGGGGAGTTGCGTCAGCGTGGATGTTAAAGTCTCCTAAGATGATGATGGGTTTGGTAATAGTAAGCTTGGATAAATAGAATTCTATTAGTCTTGAGCTGTTCCTATCCAGAGAGTTGGGGGGACAGTAAACTAGGCATATCTGTAGACGAGGTGAGTTGAATAGTGCGATTTCCAGTGGTAGGTTGATGTTGGTTGGGAGTAGTTTCATCTTTTCATCCAGTTTTTTGGGTTTTTTTTGCATGCAGGGCTCTTCCTTCCAGTCCATATGGATTAATGCAAACACAGCTCTCCCTTCTTCTGACCTATGCAGGCTGAAGCATGCAGGGCTCTTCCTTCCAGTCCATGTGCATTAATGCAAACCCACCTCTCCCTTCTTCTGACCTATGCAGGCTGAAGCATGCAGGGCTCTTCCTTCCAGTCCATGTGCATTAATGCAAACACACCTCTCCCTTCTTCTGACCTATGCAGGCTGATGCATGCAGGGCTCTTCCTTCCAGTCCCTGTGGATTAATGCAAACCCACCTCTCCCTTCTTCTGACTTATGCAGGCTGATGCATGCAGGGCTCTTCCTTCCAGTCCATGTGGATTAATGCAAACGCACCTCTCCCTTCTTCTGCCCTATGCAGGCTGATGCATGCAGGGCTCTTCCTTCCAGTCCATGGGGATTAATGCAAACGCACCTCTCCCTTCTTCTGACCTATGCAGGCTGATGCATGCAGGGCTCTTCCTTCCAGTCCATGTGGATGAATGCAAACCCACCTCTCCCTTCTTCTGACCTATGCAGGCTGATGCATGCAGGGCTCTTCCTTCCAGTCCATGTGGATGAATGCAAACCCACCTCTCCCTTCTTCTGCCCTATGCAGGCTGATGCATGCAGGCCTCTTCCTTCCAGTCCATGTGGATGAATGCAAACCCACCTCTCCCTTCTTCTGACCTATGCAGGCTGATGCATGCAGGGCTCTTCCTTCCAGTCCATGTGGATGAATGCAAACGCACCTCTCCCTTCTTCTGACCTATGCAGGCTGATGCATTTATTTATTTATTTATTTTTAATTTTTATATACCGGAATTCCTGTATGCAATACAAATCAATCTGGTTTACAAGTAACGAAAAGGTTGCCCTGGTCTGGGAGGTTAGACCGGGGTTATTTTACATAGAACATTGAACAATAACTAATCAACCATTGAACATTATTTTAAGGAACATTGAAAGTAACAATAATATTTAACAAATTTAAACAAATAAATAACAAATGGGCTCTTCCTTCCAGCCCTTGTGGGTTAATGCAAACCCACCTCTCCCTTCTTCTGACCTATGCAGGCTGATGCATGCAGGGCTCTTCCTTCCAGTCCATGTGGGTTAATGCAAACCCACCTCTCCCTTCTTCTGACCTATGCAGGCTGATGCATGCAGGGCTCTTCCTTCCAGTCCATGTGGGTTAATGCAAACCCACCTCTCCCTTCTTCTGACCTATGCAGGCTGATGCATGCAGGGCTCTTCCTTCCAGTCCATGTGGATTAATGCAAACCCACCTCTCCCTTCTTCTGACCTATGCAGGCTGATGCATGCAGGGCTCTTCCTTCCAGTCCATGTGGATTAATGCAAACCCACCTCTCCCTTCTTCTGACCTATGCAGGCTGATGCATGAATGCAGAGACAGAAGGGCACAGAGGACAGAGAAAAGACACAGAGATAAAAGGAAGCAGGGGAGAGGAAAGAGAGGCAGTGGGGGTACAGGGAACAGAGCAAGAGAGGAGGCAGATTCAAAGGCAAATATCTGAACATTTATGCACCTAAGGGGAGGCATCTAATCCTAAAGTGCCCAGCCTTGCTCTGTACAAAAGCTGGCAACCACTGACTAGCCCAGGGCTTAGCTCTCTGAACCCAGTCCACCTTAAGCCCGGGAACCGTGGTTCCGGGCTTTCTGCGCTGGCTTGGGAAGCACAGGAGGCGCCTGCTCCTTCCTACAGAGGTGCGAGTGAAGAAGGGAAGCAGCCTGGAGCCCGGCAATGCCTAAATGTTCTGTGACGCCGTAAATAAGCACTGAGAACGCCTTGACCTGTCGTGGGTTGTGTCACACCCGGCAAAAGCAAACCCCAGGTGGCACATTTCAGCAAAAGCCGACAGGATTTCTTTTTTTTTTGTTATTAAAGGTTTTTATTGAAACAACAACAGAATGAAACCTACAGATCGGACCATACAAGTAGAAAATGAAGTATACATAAGAAACTGCACAAAGCTGCAATCAGAGCCAGGAACAACTGTAGGTGAAACATCACAGAATAGCAAAACCAAGTTGTTTATGTTTAATGAATATAGCACCCCACCCCCCCACCCCCCCACGCTTCACAATGACAAAAGAAATTAGAAAAGCAGAGCATACATGGAGTCACACAAAAGCATAGATATGATCCTATGAGTTACCCCCCGAGAGAAAAAAATAAAAAAAATATGAAAAGCGAAGGGCCCCTACCGCTAACATAATATTTAAGGCAAAGGACCCCCCGGCCCCCCAGAAAGCCATTGTTGGTAAGGGTGCCAAATCGATGTAAAACGGGAGACTGTCTTATTGTTGAATGCTGTAATTTTGGATAATACATAAATTTTCCGCACTCTGTTGTGAATGTCCTCTATCTTGGGAGTCCTGGTGTCTTTCCATAAACGTGCGATCTCACAGCGGCCGGCAGTAGAGACAAATTGAACTAACTGATTAGAATCCTGCGAAAGCCCCGTGGGTGCCAAGCCCAGCAGGGCCTGAGCAGGGGTGAGCGAGGGCAGACCCGGGAAAAGCTTGCTCAACCAGAGGGACACCTGCCTCCAAACTAAACGGACATGGGAGCAGGTCCACCACATTTGATAAAACGTGCCCTCCTCCCCACAACCTCGCCAACAAGTATCAGGATATAAAGGCAAGAATTTATGTAACTGTGAGGGACATTTGTACCAGCGGTACAAGAGCTTATACGAGTTCTCAATAAGAGAGGCAGCAATATGTCCCCTGCCCAGCCGGCGAAAGACCGACTTCCAACGCTGAGGGGTCCAGCTAACCCGAAGGTCTCGCTCCCAAGCCTTCTGGAAGGTGTAAAGAGGGGGATCCCGTACCAATAACAACTGATAAAGCCTTGACAGCATTTTGGGGCAACTATGCGCCCGCTCACAAAGTTTCTCAAAATCAGAGGGTTCCTGAGCGAGTGGAGTACTAAGCCCGGTGGCCTTAGCAAAATGCGCTAATTGCAAATAGGGGTACAACGCCGACTCAGGTAAGTCATAGGCTCGCTGAAGATCAGCAAAAGAGCGTAAAGCTGTAGAGCCCCAAACATGTCCCCACGTCGTAATGCCCCGTCGTCTCCAGTCTAAAAAACTGGAGCTCTCACATCCCGGGCGAAAGGCCTTGTTGTAATATAAATGGGTACTGGCATGGTATTCCCTATTTCCCACCAGGGGAGCACCAAGGTGATGCCACAGGTGAAGCAGCATAAGTGTAGAGGGAGGCAACACCACCCCCGGATTCACCGTCCAGGTGTGCTTAGGCTGCCAGATAAGGCTACTGAGCGGAACAGAGCCAAGAAGTTCCTGGTTAATAATAACCCACAGTTTCTGCCTACGGGATGATTGTAAATCCACCAGTTTTTTAAATTGAGCAGCACGATAGTAGCGGATAAGATCCGGGACTCCCAGGCCACCTCTACCTTTAGGTTGTGTAAGTACTCTACAGGCTACCCGGGGTCGCCTGCCCGCCCAGATGAAAACCATACACCTTCGCTGCCATTGTTTTAACATAGACATGGGAACCAGCACTGGGAGTGTCTGAAAAAGGTACAATAATTTCGGGAGGACATTCATTTTAAAGGCAGCCATTCTACCCAACCAAGATATCTGATATCGACTCCACTCCTCCATATCCTTTGCTAATTTAGTCCACAGCGGGGTATAGTTAATGGTAAGCAGATCTTGCGTTACACTAAGGTGAATGCCCAGATATTTAATTTGGGTTTTGGCCCTTTTAAAGGGGAACAGCTCCTGAAGGAAATTGACCATGCGGGTATGTAAATTGATGTTAAGAACCTCTGATTTTTCCCAATTTACGGCAAAACCAGAAACTCTACCGAAAGCCTCCATCTCGGCAATAACAGAGTCGAGAGAGTCGGCTGGGTCTGAGAGCGTAAACAAAATGTCATCAGCATATAGGGATATCTTGGGAGACAAGGCGCCCATAGGTACCCCAGAAATGTCAGCATTGCCGCGTATGGAGATAGCAAATGGCTCAAGAAATAAAGCAAAGAGGAGGGGGGATAGCGGACAACCCTGCCTAGTCCCCCTGCCCACATCAAAAGGAGCTGAGTAGCCTCCATTGACCTTTAAACATGCCCGGGGAGAGTGATAGAGCTGACCCAACCACTGCAAATAAGAGGAGCCAAACCCCATATGCTCTAAAGTCTGAAAAAGATAAGGCCAGTGCACTCGGTCGAATGCCTTTTCAGCATCAATTGACAAAGCCACTGCCGGGATGTTGTGTGTTTGGGCATACCAGATAATGTCCAAAATTTTGTGAACATTATCCGCAGTAGTCCTCCCAGGAATAAAGCCAGCCTGATCGAGCCCCACCAAGTGAGAAATAAAACACTTCAGGCGCTTCGCCAAGATTTTTGCCAGTAACTTAACATCGATGTTCAATAAAGAAATGGGCCGATAGGAACTACAAACGGATGGGTCCCGGTCAGGTTTAAGTAATAGTGTAATGCCCGCCAAGTTGGCCTGGGCAGACAGGGACGACCCCGTTTTCAGGGAGTTGAAAAATTTCAACAATAGAGGGGCTAGGGCCGTAGCAAATAATTTATAAAACCGGGGAGTGTACCCATCGAGGCCCCGGGGATTTCCCCAGTTTGAGGGAGTCGATAGCGTCCTGAAGTTCCATAGCGGAGATGTCCCCATCTAAAAATTGTCGCTGGGCCGCCGTCAAGGTAGGGAGGGGAAGCCGAGACAGGTAGGCCTCAATCGAAGCCTCCTGTATATCAGGGTCGCCATGGTACAGAGCGGAGTAAAAACTTTGAAAGCAGCCCCGAATAGAGGCATTATCAGTAAGGAGCCCCCCAGAGGGATCCTTTATTTTTAAAATAGTGGCTTGTGCCTGCTTCCGTTTAAGGCTGTGGGCTAAGTAACGTCCGGCCTTGTTCCCACCCTCAAAAAATCGCTGTTGGGCCAATTCCAATTGATGGGCAATACGGGCAGAATCTAGGGCCATGATCTTATCCCGCAGCTCCTGGATGGACTCCCGCTGCGTAGAGCCAACTCCGTCCCTCATATGAGCCCGCTCCAACTTGGACAAGGCCTTCAGTAACGTCTGGCGCTCCAGCTCCCGCTGTTGCTTAACAAAAGATGCTCTCGCAATACAGGAGCCTCGTAGGACACACTTTAAACACTCCCACAGGGTCCCAGCCCCCACCTCCCCGGTATCATTATGAAGGAGAAATTCACGAATGTCCCGAGTCAATTGCTGCTGAAAGCTACCATCTTCCAGGAGGGAATCATTTAGCCGCCAAAAACGCTGACCTTCATCAGACGGGCCCATACGCAATTTAAACCAGATAGGCGCATGATCCGACCAAACTATAGGTTCAATATCAACCCCTGTTACCGCATTAAGTTTGGTCTGGTCAAGCATGAACATATCCAGGCGGGAATAGCTATTGTGCGAGGGTGAGAAGTAGGTATAGCTGCGGGAAGTAGGGAAGCGAGAGCGCCAGACATCCACCCCAGCTATAAGCGTAAGAATCCGTTTGAGCGCCTTCCCGGCCAGGGCAGGGTCAGAGCTGGAACCCGCTGAGGTATCAAAACGGGGATGAAGTGTCAAATTGAAATCCCCCCCCCCAAAATAACACTTCCCTCCGCATGATCCATTAACAGCTTGTACAATTTAGTATAAAACGCTTCTTTCTGAGAGGTAGGACCATACACCGAACAAAGTGTATAAGACTCCCCGCCCAGAACTACATTAAGGAGAAGGTAGCGGCCTAACGGGTCAGAAAGAATATTCCGGACCTCAAAGTGAATGTCTTTATGCACCAGGATTCCCACACCCGAATATCTGGAGGCAGGTGTCGCCGCCGCCCAAAATTGATGGGGGTATTTTTCTGAGTGTAAGAGGCCCTCATAACGCTGGCGTAGGTGAGTTTCCTGGACATAAATCACCTGGGCAGATAACCTGTCTATTTCTTGGAATAAGAGCTTCCGTTTCCTGCCTGAATTCAATCCCTTAACATTAAGGGAGAGGAAGGTAATTGAGGTCATAATCTTAATATCTCTGCACCTCCCCTCCCCCAATCCCACAGCCCAGCACCGAGAACCAAGAGGGCCGGCCCGGAAGAATCCAGATACAAAACCCCATACTCAGCCATACCCGTGTAATAGCCCGGCAGTCCACTTAAATAGAGGGAACCCCTGGCCATACTGACTACCATATAACACACTAAGAGGGTGATAACTGAGCATTGTGAAGCTAAAATCCCCCCCCCCCCCCCCCACCAAATATCCTGGATGGTTCCACACCTTCCAGAGAAGAACACGGAGGAAGAAACCATGCCGGGGTGCGGAGTCTGCCCCCCCCCCCCCCCCGGAGCAATCAATTGATAATCATAAAGTCAGAATACACACTGTGACAACAGAAGAAGTCCACCCCATGAAATAAGCGAACAGAGACGCTGAGTCAACATCTGAAATGGCAGTCAGGTTCACGACAACTTAGTCAATAAGAGCCCTGAGAACTGGATGGGCCAGGCAATTCAGGTGAGGGTCCCAGATTCCCCGTGGTCGCTGGCATTCCTCCGGAGCCGACGGCCTCCTTTGGTGACCCGTTGCCAGCGTGGGGCTGCTGGTCTGGAGCCTGAAGAAGCCACCGCTTTAGATATCGGAATATCCACAGTAATACCCACGGCTTTCAGGGCTGGCACCGCATCTTCCAGACTGTGAACTTTATAGGATTTCCCATCCACTTGGAACCCGAGGCCGAAGGGGAACAGCCATCTGTAACGTATGGAAGCACTGGCCAAAGCAGAGGTGACCGGTCGCAGAGCCATTCGTTTGCGCAGGGTACTCGCCGCCAGATCTGCAAAAATGGAAATGTCATTCCCCTCCCAACTCCAAACACGCTGCTTCCTGGCCGCTGCAGCGATCCTCTCCTTATAAGCATAAGAGTGAAAACAGACTACAATGTCACGTACCCAGTTGCCGGACTTGGGTCCCAGGGACCGATGCGCTCGTTCGATCCCTGAATCCAACGCAGGACCCTCGCTGCCGGTCTCCGAATTCCCAAGAAGCCAGAGGCATATTTTTTGAATAATAGAGACACAGTCCTGATAGTCCTCAGTTTCTGGCACACCTTTAAAACGAAGGTTACAGCGTCTGGTCCTGTTCTCCAAATCCTCGAGTTTGTCCTCCAAGTTCGTTTGTGCGGATTTTAATGCGGTCACCTCCAGCTGCTGCTGCTGCCAGCGCTCCTCGTGCTCATCCAAGCGAAGGTCCGCGTCATCCACACGGCGGCCCAAGGCCGCGTTGTCCTCCCGCATTTCCTGCAGCTTTTCAGCAATTTCCGTTTTAAAGCCTTTAATATCGCGTCGCAGCTCCATAAACCAGGAGCGCATCTCGGATCGGAGGGGACGCTCTGGGTCCGGGAGGTCTTGGTCAGATTCCACGTGCTCCGGGTCCTCCTGCTCGACTGCCACCGCCATTTTAGGGCCCTGGAGGTCCGGCACGTCTCCCCCTTTGCTGTATGAAAATTTTGCAAAGTCCACGTTTTGTTTTTTTTGCGCCATGGCCCCACAGCGTTCCGCTTCCCAAGCGCCCAAAAATCGCCGCGATTCAGGGTGGGTGGCACGGTGTTTTTGTAGCGAAAAGTGCTCCGGGGCTGAGAGCTCCTCTAAGAAGCAGCCGGCATGGGAAGTGATGTCACTTCCTCCCTCAGCCGACAGGATTTCTCACACATTTACATTATGATTATGTATTCTGACCAAAGTCTTACATTTAAAAGTCCCTGTCCTGAGATATTGGTGGGGGGAGGTGATAATGAATGAATAATTTAATTATCAACAGGGGAGGGACCCTGAGTGTGGAGTTATCTGGGGGGCAAAGGGCTGCAAGGCTGTAGGGTCCCTTATGTAAGAAGTGTTATTGCACCTTCTCAGAAAATATGGTGAACACAAAGGATTGGTGAAAGAATTTCTTTTACTTTATTTTTATGAACTTGCAAGCCCGGGTGTGACAGAAGTAGGCACGCCCACAAAGCGAATACAACTTACTGTTGTACATTTGCTTATCATTTTACTCCTCCCCATCTCAGGATACTCAGCCTAGCTGATGCCTTCAGTTCAGTGTTACCCCTGCTTCAAGCATTTCTCAAACGTCCCATATTTTTCATTCTGCTTAAACAACATATTTCATTTTAACCTACTGTTGCTGTTCCTAAATGGCAATTTCTCTAGTTAGTTTGTACTGCTCTGGGAAAGTCTTTGTTAGAATCAGGTGCAGGGAGGGATGTGGGAGGAGATACATCCTTACACATTCCTTTCCTTGTCTGTAACGATCATGCTGTGTAGTTAAGTGTTTCTCAGCCAGAAGTGGGGGAGGGAAGAAAAGGGGAGCTGGTTGGGTTTTGTAACTCAGCCTACTACAGCTAGAGATTTCTTTACCAGAAATTAAAATATAAAAGAATAAAGAAATACAGTTCTATTTCTATATTGTACTACCACCTGTAATAGCAACATTAGTGAGCCCTAGCTTACACTTAGAATATTGAAAACTCTTAAAGGTGCATTTTAAAAGCCCGACGTGCGCACCAGTCAGGGGATGCATGAATAGGTCGGGCCGGCGCGCACCGAGCAGATTTTGGAAGGCTCGTAAATGCCGCTGCCCGCACATCTCGGAACTTCTGAAGAAGGGGTGGGGCATGGGCGTTCCGGGATTTTCAACCTGTAATTATGCGCTTAAATACTTAGCAATCTCTCGCGCGCCAGGGTTTCCCGTTCATAACTTTACCTCTGCTATGGATGATGCGTAAGTGATGAGAGAAAAAAAAACCGGGGCAGAACAGCAGGGTTTTAATGGCTGGGGTGTACAGGGGAAGGAAGGGGGGTTTGGAAGACCTCTCTCTTAACTGGGTGAAATGGGAAAACTGACAATGGCGTCAGTGCACATCTGCTGCGTAAGTGGAGAAATTGCGCGCCAGGGGCACGTCCACTTAAAATTGGGGGCTTTTGTGCACCTCACTCATGGTACCCCTTTCCAGATCATTTGTACATATATTAAATAGCATCGGTCCAAGTACAGATCCCTGAGGCACTCCACTATTTACCTTTTTCCACTGTGAAAACTGATCATTTAATCCTACTCTCTGTGTCCTGTCTTTTAACAAGCTTAGAATCCACAAAAGGACAACGCCTCCTATCCCATGACTTTTTAGTTTTCTTAGAAACCTTTCATGCAGGACTTTATCGAACGTCTTCTGAAAATCAAAATATACATCATCTACCGGTTCACCTTTGTCCACATGTTTATTCAGTCCTTCAAAAAACCATAGATTTGTGAGGCAAGACTTCCCTTGGGTAAATCCATGCTGACTGTGTCCCATTAAACCATGGCTATCAAAGTGTTTTGTGATTTTATTCTTTATAATAGTTTCTATGATTTTTCCCGGCCCTGAATTCAGGCTCACCTGTCTATAGTTTCCCGGATCACCCCCAGAGCCCTTTTTAAATATAGGTGTTACATTGGCCATCTTCCAATCTTCAGGTACATCAGATGATTTTAATGATTGGTTACAAATTGAAATAAGTCTGAAATTTGATTTTTCAGTTCTTTCAGAACGCTGGTGTGTATACCATCCAGTCCAGGAGATTTACTGTTCTTTAGTTTGTCAATCAGGTCTACCACATCTTCCAGGTTCACAGTGATTTGGTTCAATTCATCTGAATCATTACCCATGAAAACCTTCTCCGGAACAGGTATCTCCCCAGCATCCTCTTCAGTGAACACCAAAGCAAAGAAATCATTTAATCTTTCCGTGATGGCTTTATCTTCTCTAAGTGCCCCTTTAACCCCTCAATCATCCAACGGTCCAACTGACTCCCTCGCAGGCTTTCTACTTCTGATATCTTTTAAAATGGTTTTATTGTGAGATTTCTCTATGGCCAACTTCTTTTCAAGTTCTCTCTTAGCCTGTCTTATCAAGGTCTTACATTTAACTTGCCAATGCTTATGCTTTATCCTATTTTCTTCTGCTGGATCCTTCTTCCAATTTTTGAATGAAGATCTTTTGGCTAAAATATCTTCTTTCACCTCACCTCTTAACCATGCCGGTGATCATTTTGCCTTCCTTCCACCTTTCTTAATTAATTATTTATTTAGAGCTTTTTTATACCGACTTTCTTGATACAAATCAAATCAACTCGGTTTACAAAGAACAAAGATCTTAACAATAACAATTAACATGAGACCGTAATTAGAGGAAGTATAAAGTTACAATAAAACAAGGGGATACAACTAGGAATTGGAAATGAAGAGGGGGATAATACGATAATAAATACTAAATACCGATAAGAGATGTGGGGATTAAGATGTATTCTTAATTAATGGAATACATCTAGACTGTGTGTTAGGGAAACTGCAGAATCAGCTGCAGCACTGACATTCGGCCTGGAGTAGAGATGACCTGACTATCTATCCTTGAGTATTGTTTAGACTGGAACTGCTGGCAAGGAGTAATCCTGTCCCACAAACACACAGTATAGTTTGGCACACACACTTGTTGACATTGGGCTATAAAGGACGAACAGCTATGGCTGCAAAACGGGGAGAGTGAGAAACATACTTTTGCTTTGCTATGCCAGCAAAGTACTGTGTGTCACTTTGTAGACGTACGAAGTGACTGGGTCCCTTTTGCCTGTACCGGGCTCTCTCTCTGAGACAGGCTGATGAAAAGGGTATTGTGAGTATTGGCCGAAATATTGTGCACGGATACAGATGAATACGCTTAGAATTGTTTTTGATGCTTAAGAACTGTAAGAACTGTACCTTTTAATACTTAGAACTGTATATGCTTAGAACTGTACCTTTTAATACTTAGAACTGTATATGCTTAGAACTGTATACCTTAGTGCTTAGAACTGTACATGCTTAGAACTGTATATTTTAGTACTTAGAACTGTATACCTTTAATACTTAGAATTATTAAGATTGTATATCAATAAACATATTATTTTACTCTTACCTTATTCTCGCCTACCTCACTCCTAACATTTGGCGACGAGGGTGGGATGGCTTTATTTAAAAAGGCTTTATTTAGAAAGAAAGCAAAGCAGCCATCCGAACCTGTTACTCCTGTGGATGTTAAAATCCCAGGATGGGAAAAAACTCCCTATTCTGTGCTGGCTCAGGAATGGGCAATGAATATGGGATTGGCAGAAGCATGGGATGTAGGTAGCGAGCCTGTAAATATTGTAGACAAATTACAAGAGGTCCCAGTAAAAAAAGGGAAGGAACTAGAGGCAGTAGGAAGACGTGGCTGGCTTTTATTGACAGGATACAGAAACTGTCACGAAGAAAAGCACAGTTTGCAATTGAAATTAGCTGCACTAGAAAAAGAAATGGATGGTCTGCAAAAAGACAACATTATGTTGCGATGCCACTTAGAAACAGTTTCCCAGAAAGCAGACCATTATCAATCAGTGGCAGAACAAGCGGCTGTGCGGCTGGCACAGCATAAATATCGAAAGCGTAGACAAGTGAATAAAATGAAAAATGAATGGAATCCTGAAACATGGGACGGGAATATTTGGGATTCCACAGATACAGACAGTGCAGAGGAGGCAGAAGTAGAATCCCCGTCAAAAATAAATACTGTCGAACAAGCATGCCCTATTGTTCGGCGTAGGATAAAACAAACTACAAATGGGCAAGCGGTAGAACAGGAGGTTACCCAAGTGTTAGAAGATTTCACACAGCAAGATAGAATGGGGCATGAATTTCCCGCTATACAGACACAGAAAGTTAGTGACCAGCCTTTAAAGGCAGCTGGATATCAGCCTACAGGGAACTCCGCTAGGGTTGATATCACGAACAGAGTTCATTGTACTCCCGTTATAGAATTAGATTCCCCAGCCCGTGAACAGATTAATGAAACATTTGGAGCCTGTGGCTATCAGCATAATGACCCAACCTCTTTAAAACCTTTAGACAAGTGTTTAAGAACAATTGAGGGACGGAATGAAAAGTGTCATGAGACAACAGCAGATAGGGTAGATGCCCCAGTGGCACACAATACCCCAGTAACACACAATACCAGGTTTAGGAAAAGGGGAGTGCCTGGCAACACTCCGTTACCTTTTATTGCCCCTATCATTCCTTTCTTTGCAGTAGTAGAACACTTTTTTGCTCTACCGCTCTTACACAAATGTGTCATGATTATGTATCCCATTCTGTGTGTATTTAACTTTAGTATTATGTGACAACAGAAGGTGTCGTTTGTTAGGAATCACAAGAACACAAAACTAGAATTAAAAGCAGCAACTAAGAAAAAGCACTTTTTAGAGCAGCAGTATGTGGGAAGAATCCATGGCATTCTAATGCCTTAGCAGACAAATTCTTTTGGTGATACAGAAAATAAGATTTCTAAGTATATCCATGCCACAATGCTCAGAAATGAGCACAGCTTTCATATGACTATTGTTACAAATGCTTGGTCACAACGCTTTAAGATTGGCTAAAAACTGGAGAAAAAAATTATTTTTTTTCCCCTGCCCATTTGGCAAAAGATATACAACGCTATGAGCAGTGTAAGACTGATTTAAGTGAGACTTAGAAATCCTTTGGGAACACCATAAAACCAAATCCTCCTCTGATTAACACCACTGCGAACAGAGGAGCAAATGATCCAGAAGAGGGGGGAGTGAAAATCCGCCATTGCATACATCTGTAACAGGATGTTGAAGGGAAGCTTATATTTAGTTAGAAGTTTTGTGGCACTTTCAGTATTTACCTTCCCTTCCCGGCAGGCCCCTATGTGGCCTCAGCTGATAACCTAATGAAAAAGCTTGTAATATTTTAATTGTGCAGCTATAGATTTAGCTAAAAGATTTTACAGAAGCAGGGAGAGACTAAACTTTTTTTTTTCTTTCTCCCATCTATCCCACATGACTAAACTTGAAGGAATGTAAACAATTCTGGTTTCCGTGATTAAGCAATTAGAATCTTTTAGTTAGAAGATAATCAAAGTAGTGATTTTTAACCTTAACGGTGCTGCTCAGTTACTTATAGCTAGCCGTTTAATACTTTGTAAATGTGATTTAAAAGATTAGAATTAACCTCTCTTTGTATGTGAGATTTTTCTTTTACAGATTTACAAGAATAAAAGCTGCCGTACAGGAAGCTGAGGGTTTTTTTCTCCTAGATTTTGTTTTGTTTTTTTTCCTGAACAGATCTGTTTTAAAAATTCTGATTTTTGCTTAATTTTGGATCCAAAGATTTTTGGTTTTACTTCTGAAAGGCCTACTTTTTGCACAGTGCACTGAATAACAATAGCTTCTGACGTCATTTAAGTGAAGCAGTCACTGCTAAGGTTTTATGGACAAAATGTTTTCAATAATGTTCTAGAGTATATTATGCTAAGAGGTGATTCTCTTCTTCCGTTTTTTGTTTTTTTTTTGTTTCCCTGTTGACTTTTGTTTACTTGCAAGTATAGTTTTACCCAAGAGAACGGAATGTATTTGTCTTTCCTACTATAATTTTGAGTCAGCACAGCTGCAGTCTGTAGAAGAGCTGTCTCCAGCCAAAGGCCTAGCGGACCAAGATAACAGTAAAGGTTCAAGTGCTGCTGTCCGTAGTTCTCCACTCCAAGAAGGGGGGCCATCCCGTAGACACTGTCAGCAAATCTTTAAAAAAAGCTGAGCAGGCTTGAAGGGGGGGTCTAGCCGGTAAAGCAACCCCACCAGCTTTTCCTTGCAAATTCCAATTGCTTTTATTATGTTTCACAGAAACATAATAAAAGCAATTGGGGTGATAAAAGAAATTGGGGTGATAAATTGGGGAATTGGGGTGATAAATTGGGGTGATAAATTGGATAAATTGGGGTGATAAATTGGGGTGATAAATTGGGTGATAAATTGGGTGATAAATTGGATAAATTGGGGTGATAAATTGGATAAATTGGGGTGATAAATTGGGGTGATAAATTGGGGTGATAAAAGAAATTGAGGTGACCAATGAGTGACTGCATTTGTTTTAGCGTGATTTTGCGTGATTGTACGGTAGTAGATATGTTGGCGCGTAACGCTTCTAGTTTTGCGGGCGGTAGGCGTGTGACCATCTGCAGAGTATCAATTTCGATACCGAGAAATGACAATTTCTGTGACGGTCCTTCTGATTTGTGCTTAGCTAGCGGAATACCTAGCTCGTCAGCTTTCCGGGTGAATGCTTCGAGGGCGTGCGCACAGTCCTGTGTGTCCCTCTGGCCGGTAAACAGAAAATCATCCAAATAGTGTATGATTTTCCCTTTCCCGATGTCCTGCTCTACAGCCCATTGCACAAATGTGCTAAACCTCTCAAAGTAGGCGCAAGATATAGAGCAGCCCATCGGGAGGCATTTATCGAAGTAATATTTACCTCGGAATTGAAACCCCAACAGATGGAAGCAGCTTGGATGTATTGGAAGCAAGCGGAAGGCTGATTCAATGTCGGCTTTTGCCAACCATGCCCCTTGCCCCCAATGCCTCACCATGTCTAATGCCTGGTCGAATGAGGCGTAGGCGACCGAGCATGCTTCGGGGTCCAAGTAGTCATTCACTGAACCACCCTCTGGGAAGGATAAATGGTGAATCATACGGAATTCCCCTGGCTCTTTCTTGGGAACCACCCCAAGAGGGGAAATCCTGAAATGAGGTAGCGGTTTGTCATTGAATGGGCCTTCCACCCTGCCCATGTCACGTTCTTTTCTAATCTTTAGTGCAATGACCTCCTCATTACTCCTTGCAGATAACAAATTCTTAGCCTCTGTGTTGGTTTCCGGCCCCATGAAAGGTATGTGAAAACCTTGGGCAAAACCTTCGTATAGCCATCTGGCCTCCTTGAGCTGATAACCCTTTAAACAGAGCATCAAGCTATGTATATTAATGGGGGTAGGTGCTCTAATGAATTTATTGGTGCTCTGTGTGGGGGATGGTTCCTCCCCTTGTGCATTTTGTGTGAGGGTGGCCTGCACCGCATCCCATGCAGGCGTGTCTGAATTTGCAGGCAGCAGCGAATCTGCAAAACCCAGAGTTGAAGAGCCTACAGATGGGAGTCCCCCCGCCCCTAAATCTAGTGGCTTGGCCCCACCTTTGCCCTTGACGAAAGGGCTGACCTTGCCGAAATGGAAATCTCCCCGGAAAAGGGTGTTGGCGAGGATTTAACCATGTACTCGGCTGGTATGCATTGCCAACGAAGCCAGGGACAACCTCCAGCACCGGTCGGCAAGGTGTGATTGTTGAGAGCCAGAGGTCAATATCCTTGCGATCCCAGTCTAAACCTGGGTTCACAGCCATATTCCTTCTGAATTGCTCATCATACTCCAACCAAGCCGTACCGCCATACGTGCGATAAGTACCACAAATGACGTCCTGGTAAGCGATTAAGGAGCAACACTTTTCAGGAAATTTTTGACATATGATGGATGACAGGATTCTGAATCCTGCTGCCCAATTCGCTAGCGTCTTAGCGATGAAGGGTTTCTCCCTAGCTGAGAGTTTGCACGCTTCGTGGCATTTGGGATCTGAACCCTCCCCTTCTTTCCTGAGCAGCTCGAATATATCTACATATTCGCTGCGCCATATTTTCTCTTTTAAAGCTTCTGACACATGCGCGGTTAGTGAGCCCACGGTACATGTGTATTGGGCAGCGTTCTTGATATTCATGGCTGAGCTACCAGTGGTCCCTAGCTGACCCACCGTCGTTCCAACAGCTGTAGCTGTGGCTGGGGTTCCAACCGCTGTAGCTGTGGCTGGGGTTGGTGTCACAGGTAAAATATCCCCCGTGTATCGTCCTGACTGCCCTGTTTCTTGTGGGGGGCTTGCGTTAGCATTACCCTGCCCATGCCAGTTATCAAAAATAGCTTTCATAGCAGTGAAAATGTCATTAGGCGCGCCGTGTGGCCCCAGCCACACTTCACTGCCCTTCCTTAGCGGTGGGTAACTGGGCTGTGTTGGTGGGTAACTGGGCTGTGTTGGGGGTACATGCGCATTAGCCTGGCCCCGGTTTAAATCAGGGTACTCACAGTTCTGTCCTTCTTGCGGTCGCCCGTGTTGTCCGTGAGCTGTCTGTTGACGTGCTGGTGGCTGGGTGTTGCCGGCTGAAATGTTGGAGCTGCCTGCTGCACCTTGCTGTGGACCGATGGGCACTGAGCCAGGGGACGGGCTATTGGTATGCGTTAAAGCATCCAGCATTGCCTTCACCCTGTCCGTGCCATGGATAGCAGCCGCTGACAAGGTTTGGTCCATGAGCTGACGTAGCTGCCTTTCGGTTACATTGCCGAAGTTCTCTCGCGGCGGTGCTGCGGGGGTCGGTGCTGCAGGGGTCATGCCCCGTGGAGGGGGCTGCTCCGGTACATAGCAGCCCAAATGGCTGATGCTACGTGGTGGACGTCTGCTTGCGGATTTCTTCTTCTTATTCCTCTGTGTCTTGGTCTTCCGTTTTTCGACTTCTGGCGTTGCTGCGAAGTTTTCCTGCAATTTGCTTGGCTTCCGACGTGCTCGTTTGGCTGGTGCCTGGGCCTGGTCCGGCATAAATGCGGACGGGCCGGAAGCCAAAGCAAACTGAGTGGTAGCCATGCTGTGTAGACATATGACATTGTTAGATTGCACACAGTTGGGGGGGTGGGGAGGGGGGGGGGACATATGCATATGTAGCCAGACGTATCGTAGCTAAGGGGGGGGGGGGGGGTTGGTGATAGCGAGGCTCCCCATGCTAAGTGGTGGATGAGTGCACACCTGCTAAGAGGGGGGGGGCGGCAGGGGGGCAGCCGGGGTCCGGGCGGGGGGGGGGGGCGGGAGTGCAGGAGCCTGGGGGGGGGGGGGCCAGGAGCTGGGCCACCGGTGCCCAATGTTTGTGGGGGGGGGGGGGCAGAAAACTGGGGGGGGGGGCAGTGGGGGGGGTCACAGGAGGGGGGGGGGGCGAGCAGGTTCACCTATGGCAGAGACCGCCTAAAATCCCCAGCCCCGCAGCGTACCATAGAAAACCCCTCTAAATATATATAAATGGAAACAAACGGGGGGGGGAACTGCCCGGGGGGGGGGGGGGGCTGGGGGCGGGACATGTGGGCGGGGGGGCCTGGCGGGGGCCGCCCCATGCCGTGCACAAATTGCCACGTGGGCCCCAGCATGGTGGGCGGCTGCACTGCCGAGGTGCGGGGGAGTTACTGCGCGAGGAGAAAGTGCTTGGGGGGGGGGCGAGGGAACCAGAGGTGCTGGGGAGCGCTGCCGGAGAAACGCGGCCGGGAAGGGAACAAAAAGAAGCTTGCCGGGCTCAGCAGGGGCCTGTACGGCGGCCTCGGGGGTGCCGGGCGGTTCTTTGGGGTTGGGAGTGGCCTGCCGGGAGCCTGGCGATAAGAAAGGGGGGGGGGGCCGCGTGCCGCGTGGGCCGCCGGGCCTGTCGGTGATGGGGGCGTGGTGGCGCGGGGCCCGGGGGGGCGCGGGGGCAGGAGGGGCGCGGGATAAAAGGAGGCCGGAGGCGGCGGGCGCGTGGCCGGGAAGGAGTGCGGCGGCAGCGAAGGGGGGTCGGCGGCGGAGGGGCAAGATGGGGGGGGGAATGATTGATCTGGGGGGGGGGGGGGGGGTCGGCGGCGGAGGGGCAAGATGGGGGGGGAATGATTGATCTGGGGGGGGGGGGGGGGGTCGGCGGCGGGGGAGCGCAATTTCTTAGGGGGGGGGCATACCGGGCGGCAAAAGGGGCCGAGAGGGGCTCGGGGGGGGGGGGGGGGGGGGGCGCGTGGGAGGAGAGGAAGCCGGCGGAGGGGAACGCAAGGGGCTTGCAGGGACAAAGTTCTGCGGGGCCTGCACGGCAGCCTCGTGGGGGCCTGGGGGGGCCGCAAGGATCCTGCGCTGCAGGCCCGGAGGACGCATGGAGGTTGTACGGCCGGGGGGCCACATGTTTCGGCGGCGTGCGCTGGGGGGGGGGGCCGGCGCGCGCGCGCGCATATTCTTAAGGGCCGTGTCGGCAAAAGCGTGACCATGGCCCCCGCCGCGGGGTTGCCGGGTAGAGCGTGTTAGCCGGATGTGGGCCAAGCGGCAGCTTAAGGGAGGGAGGCAGGGAAGAGGCGCCGGGGGGGCACGGGGGCACTTTCCAGATTCGCAGGCGCTTACGGGGGACCGGAGCTTAGCAGGGGCCGGGGGGGGGGGGGGGCTGTATGCCTCGTTGGAGCTTGGCATGGCCGGGGGGAGGGGGCGGGGGGGGGGAATTAGAAAACTGGCGGGGACAGGTAAGAGGACAGGGGAAAGGGGGGGGGGCAGGTCAAATCAACTGCTAAAGCATGCAGAACTTACCTGGTCGAACTGCTAGCAAAATTGTCAGCAAAAGTAAACTGCCTGGAAACTGCCATCGGAGGGCCTTCCGTCTTCAGTCTCTGCTTCCCTGCGCTGGGTTCGCTGTAGGAAGAAATGCTGCAGCTTCTCCCGCACTGGATTAGGATTTGAATCGGAGAAGGTTTCTCTTGGTAGCCTACTTGCACGGTGATCGCCACGTGGAGCTCTGATTCCTCTTCGCTGTAGCTGGAGGTTAGTTGCTCTTCGTTGCTCTCGATTCCCGGCTGCAAATGTGAACTGGCCCCTAATCCTATTGAACTGGCCCCTAATCCTATTGAACTGGCCCCTAATCCTATTGAACTGGCCCCTAATCCTATTGTCCGCCCTTCTCCGCACCTAAACTGTGCCCCCTCCCCCCTCCCTCTTACCTGCCGCACGTCTGCCCAGTTATACGGCCCATGCCTCAAGAGGCATGGGCCTCCTTAATTTTGAGCCAGCACAGCTGCAGTCTGTAGGAGAGCTGTCTCCAGCCAAAGGCCTAGCGGACCAAGATAACAGTACTTTTCCATCATTACTTTTGGTAAAGGTTCAAGTGCTGCTGTCCGTAGTTCTCCACTCCAAGAAGGGGGGCCATCCCGTAGACACTGTCAGCAAATCTTTAAAAAAAGCTGAGCAGGCTTGAAGGGGGGGTCTAGCCGGTAAAGCAACCCCACCAGCTTTTCCTTGCAAATTCCAATTGCTTTTATTATGTTTCACAGAAGTACAGGTTTTGTTTTGTTTTTTCCTCAGCAATGAGGGCAGAGATATCCTTGTAGCTCAGAGTTCCTGCTGACTAACTAAAATTGGTCTTATTCCACAGTGGCTCCGAAGGCAAAGAAGAAAGCTGTTCCCTGCTAACGCCGAGGCCCAGTTAGAGTGCCTTGTAGTAGCGCCTCCTTGAGGCTTAACTGAAATATGAAATAATTTGACTGTAATCATTCTTATAATGATTTTGTTGTACGCCAGATTTTATTTTCCAGGTCGACAGCCTTCCTGCCATGAAAGAAGTGAGACTGATATTTTTATTTTTTTCCAGATTTTTTCCAGGTTATTTTCTTTTCCACTTTTAAACAGAATTCTGATTTTTCTTTTACCCTGGCCAGTTCAAGCATTTTCCAGTTTTTATTTTTGGTCTGACCTTACTTTTTGATTTGATTTTTGAGCTCACAATATGTGTTAATTGTTGTTTTGTCTTTTGTGCAATGAATAGATGTGTGACAGTTTGAATGACAGGATGTCTCAACACCTGGGTTGTTTTTGTCTGAATATTGTGTTACTTTATAGAAAAGTGGGAAACAAAGAAGGGATTAGATATTATGTAGCTGTTTCTTTGACTTATGATAAAATAATATTGGATATCCATATGAATAGTGTATATAGGGCTTATTGCATACGAGAAGTTATTGATGTTTATTGTAGAGTTTCTTATTTACTTAATTTTGGTTTTTTATCAGGTATTAATCCATACACACAAACATCTGAATTAGTGCTGGGAGTGCAGCGGCTGTACTTCGAGGACAGCTTCCAGAGTGCTGTGCTGCAAGACATATTCACTTCATTTGTCATTGACCTCATAACTTGAAGTCTTCCCAACCTTTGCCACAGAAGATACCTTGAATTTTATGGACTGAAGTGCTCAGAATTTCCTTGTTCCATGGGGGTGGCCTTACTTAGACAATGTTTTTAAGTAATATGTATATTTCTTTGAAATGTAATAACTGATAATTATGATGAAATATGATTGTGATACACTCAGTAATACCTAGTCACACTGTTATTTGCAATTGTTATTATTTTGATTCTCACATTAATGATACCGTTTGAATTGATACAGTTTTATTGCTCTGTAGTTGCTCTTCTCTGTGTTAATGGTTCGGACAATAATTTTATTTTTTTTTAGAAAGACCTAGACTAGATTTTTGAAACAGTAATTTTTGTTGTTTTCTTTTTTGGCACCACCAGGGGGTGGGGGAGTATGTATTACACCTGAGTTTAACTGTTCCAGATACCTAAAAGATAATGAGATTAGCAGGCTGCATGCTGCCAGTGGGAGATGCTGTTGAGCAAGGACCTAAGACCATACTTCATCGAGGGGTGGAGAGGCCCCCAGATAACTGCACATATGGACGCAGGCTATACTGAGCGCAGTAGGCCTGATGCTGGATGATCAATGAAAGGTGGCCTATATATATATATCTCCTGATGAGCTGGGTGTCCCCCAGAAGTCAGAGAGGCCAACCACATACAACAAGAAGAATGGAGATCGCAATGGATGACGGAAGATTCAAGATACTGAGACCACTCACTGTGGACACTCCTGGCAGGCCACAGGAACGCCTTGCTACTGTTTTAAATTGGGCAGATTTCTGTGTCAGTTAAACTCCAGGGCCATGCAGTTTAGATAGGGCTTAGGTATTGATAAGGATATTCTGACCCATTACTCAGAAGGAGCTTTTCTTGCCTATCTTGTTTTTCTATATTTGCTAGTCCTGAGAGGACCAGCGTTTCATGCATGTTCAATTACATATTGTTTTGACCTATGTAAATATAGATTAGTACACTGCCCCTCATTACCAATTAAGTTGACCACACCCTCCTACTATAGCCTCTTCCACTACTGTGGATTGCAGGACATGATTACTCAGGGGTGGAATGTTAGGGAAACTGCAGAATCAGCTGCAGCACTGACATTTGGCCTGGAGTAGAGATGACCTGACTATCTATCCTTGAGTATTGTTTAGACTGGAACTGCTGGCAAGGAGTAATCCTGTCCCACAAACACACAGTCTAGTTTGGCACGCACACTTGTTGATATCAGGCTATAAAGGACGAACAGCTATGGCTGCAAAACGGGGAGAGTGAGAAACATACTTTTGCTTTGCTATGCCAGCAAAGTACTGTGTGTCACTTTGTAGACGTACGAAGTGACTGGGTCCCTTTTGCCTGTACCGGGCTCTCTCTCTGAGACAGGCTGATGAAAAGGGTATTGTGAGTATTGGCCGAAATATTGTGCACGGATACAGATGAATACGCTTAGAATTGTTTTTGATGCTTAAGAACTGTAAGAACTGTACCTTTTAATACTTAGAACTGTATATGCTTAGAACTGTATCTTTTAATACTTAGAACTGTATATGCTTAGAACTGTACCTTTTAATACTTAGAACTGTATATGCTTAGAACTGTACCTTTTAATACTTAGAACTGTATATGCTTAGAACTGTATACCTTAGTGCTTAGAACTGTACATGCTTAGAACTGTATATTTTAGTACTTAGAACTGTATACCTTTAATACTTAGAATTATTAAGATTGTATATCAATAAACATATTATTTTACTCTTACCTTATTCTCGCCTACCTCACTCCTAACACTGTGCTTCTAGGATGGTATTTTTTTTTAACAAATCTTCACCTCTTGCATACTTTTTATCTTTGCAGCTGCACCTTTCAGTTTTTTCTATTTTTCTCATTTTATCAACATTTTCCTTTTGAAAGTTTAGTGCTAGAACAGTGGATGTACATACTCTTCCCCTTCCACTCAATTTAAATTTGATCATATTATGATCACTATTGCCAAGCAGTCCCACCATCGTTACCTCTCTCACCAAATCCTGCACTCCATTGAGAATTAAGGTAGATTTAAAATTGCTCCCTCTCTGATTGATTCCTGAACCAATTGCTCCATAAAGCTGTCATTTATTCCATCCAGGAACTTTATATTTCTAGCATGTACCAATGATACATATACCCAGTCAATATTGGGATAATTGTCACGAACTGCATTTTACCTTTCTCTACTCTAAGTCGCCCAATCACTGCCATGATCCGTAGACATTGGGAGGCTCTGTCTTTGAATACCTTGTTTCCTGGTCCCCTCCGTTTCACCTTCCGTAGGGGGAAGAACTTACGTGATAAGCTTATCCATACGGACGTTCCAGTGTCACGGGATCCTGGTAGTGTGCTTGGCCATCACCCGTGTGGTCGCTGCACTATGTGCCCTCATACGTCATCTTCTACCTTTTTTACCCATCCAGTCACCCAAAAACCTTTTCAGTTACGTTCCCACTCAGACTGTACCACGTCAGGAGTTATTTATGTTATTACTTGTCCTTGCCCTCTGATATATGTTTATTTATTTATTTATTTATTAAAGGTTTTTTTATACCGGCATTCATGAAATCGTTCACATCATGTCGGTTTACAAAAAACAGGGGTGCGAAGAGTACAACCAAAAACATAATAAACGTGAAGAAGAGATGCAGTTACAATTAACAGGGGCTAATGAACTGGGGTTGTAAGAAATAAAGAGAGATAGAGAAGGTTAATTATATACAAATGTACAATATAAATATGGAGTCCAATATATACAGCTTCTGTGCAGAGTCTTTATTGATGGTGCGTGTTAGGTGGAGTTCGGGAAGGCTTGCCTGAAAAGCCATGTCTTGAGTCTTTTCCTGAAGGTTAAGAGGCATGGTTCATTTCTGAGATCTGGGGGGATGGAGTTCCATAACGGTGGGCCTGCTGTGGAAAGGGCTTGGTCTCTTAAGGTGCTGTGACTAGTGGTTTTGGTGGGTGGAACAAGTAGGCATCCTTTGTAGGCTTCCCTGGTCGGTCTTGTGGATTTGTGTAAACGGAGAGGAATTTGTAGGTCGATTATGGTATGTTGGTGAATTATTTTGTATATCAAGGTGATGGATTTGTAAATGACTCTGAAATGAATTGGTAACCAGTGGAGGTCTTTTAGGACTGGGGAGATATGGTCTCTTTTCCTGGTGTTTGTTAGTAGACGGGCTGCTGCGTTTTGGACCATTTGGAGCGGTTTTGTATGTGAGGAAGGGAGGCCAAGTAAAGTAGAGTTGCAGTAGTCTAATTTAGAGAAAATGAGGACTTGGAGGATGGTTCTGAAGTCTTTGGTGTGGAAGAGTGGCCTTATCCTTTTTAAGACTTGCAGTTTATAGAAGCAGTCTTTGGTAGTTTTATTGATGTGGGCCATGAAGTTCAGTTTATTGTCGATTAGCACACCTAGATCCCTTACATGAGTGGTTTGTGGGTTGGTTGGGAGACAAGCTGTGAGATTGTTATCAGGAGTTATGAGTAATACTTCAGTTTTGGAGGAGTTTAGTACCAGATTTAGGCTGTTGAGGAGGCTTTTGATTTCTAGGTGACAGGATTCCCAGTATTCGAGGGTTTTAGAGTATGATTCTTTGATGGGGATCAGGATCTGGATGTTGTCTGCATAGAGAAAGTGTATTAAATTGAGGTTGGAAAGTAGTTGGCATAGTGGTAGGAGGTAAATATTAAAGAGTGTAGGGGATAAAGAGGAATCTTGTGGGACTCCGATGGTCGAGTCGTGGCGTGATGATTCTTTGTGATGATTCATCCACACATTGATATGTTGGGAAAACCTCTCACATGGTCAAAACCCACATCATAGAGCACTGCTCTAATATTCGCCATTCACGAGAAAATGAACCCCTTGTTGATCATTGGGTGAAAAAATCACATACTCTTTCAGATCTCTCATATAGTGTGATTGAGGTCTTCCCGCGGCCACCCCGGGGTGGAAACTATGCTGAACAATTGGGCCGTATTGAACAACGCTGGATTTTCACTTTAGACACAGTGTCGCCCAAGGGTCTTAATCGGGAGATTGAATGGTTTTTATTCACCTAGAGTCCTTACTATCAGGGTTGGTTGGTCTGCATTCCTGTTGCGGTGCACTACAGGAACGGGAACCAATGAACGGGGTCCCCCGACCCACGTGTTTGGTTCTCCTGTAGGTTTTGGCGCCTTCTGCTGTGTTTAAATACCTGTCAGTAGTCAAGGGTAGTGCGCTCCCTGTCATCTTTTAAGTACACTAGCTGTCAGGTATGTTATGCTTTATTGTATCTCCTTTATAACATGTTCGGTCGTAAGTCCTGCTTTGTTTTCCTGATACTTACTTGTTTTTTACAGCTTTACCTGTGAATTCCTGGTGGCGAGCCCTCCCGATGCAGCCCGCGGCGAAACACGGGACCGTGTCAGGGGACGCCATTAAGCTATTTCTTGTATAAACCAGTGGAGTTGCCATATTGAAGAAATAAAACATCTTTTGATTTATGAACATCTCGTGAGTGTTCTATCAGGATTGAACACGTATCTGCACTTTGTGTGTTCTGCGGGAATTGAAGTCTCCCATTATTACCGCACTACCACTTTGGTTAGCTTCCCTAATTTCTATTAGCATTTCACTGTATGTCTCCCCATTTTGGCCTGGTGGAAGGTAGTATACCCCTATCACTATACTTTTCCCAAACACACAAGGTATTTCTACCCATAAAGATTCAATTGTGCATTTAGGCCCCCCTCAGCTATCCTTTAAACTAAATTGTGCATTTAAACTAAATTGTGTTTAGTTTAAATCCTAAACTAAATTGTTTAAACTAAATTGTTTAAATCCTTTAAACTATATTGTGCATTTAGTCCCCCCTCAGCTATCCCTTAAACCTTACTTATTCCCTATAGCAACCCTGCTAGTCTATATATAGTTGCCTTTCTGAACACATAATCTGTAATGTCATATATAGTGTCTCCTGTATGTACTTGTTAAAGATAATGTATACTATTGTATATAATACTTTTTTTATTATTGTATATAATACTTTTTGGCGTGTATAATTTATATAAGTTTTTCCACAGTGTATAAGGTTATACACCGTCCCTTTCTGAGTGTATAGTTTGCAATGCTACTTATGTTCTTCTGTTGTTTTCCATCAGGTACTGTTCCTTTTCTCCTCTACATGTTTTTCCCTCTCTTCTCTCGCCCCCTTCTCTCTTCCTATCTGCTCCCTCTCCCCCCACCCTGGTCTTTTGTAATTTCCTCCTTCAGTTATATTGTAAACCAGCATGATGTACCCATGAATGTCGATATATAAAAGCTAATAAATAAATAACCTCATGCAGGATCTTTATCCGGTTGGACTCTATGCCATCCCATACATAAAGCACCACCCCACCACCAAGATGCTCCTCTCTGTCATTGTGATATAATTTGTACCCTGGTACAGCAGTATCCCCTTGGTTATTTTCTGTCGGGATGCCCTAATTCTAATGCTTCATTAGTATCCTTTGAAGATACCTCCCTCCGAACCATACGCTGCTGAGCGACTGTCGGCTTTCCCCTTTGTTCTAGTTTAAAAGCTGCTCTATCTCCTTTTTAAAGGTTAGCACCAGCAGTCTGGTTCCACCCTGATTAAGGTGGAGCCCATCCTTTAGGAAAAGACTCCCCCTTCCCCAAAAGGTTCCCCAGGTCCTTATAAAACTGAATCCCTCTTCCTTGCACCATCGTCTCATCCACACATTGAGACTCCAGAGCTCTGCCTGCCCCCGTGGACCTGTGCACGGAACAGGGAGCATTTCAGAGAACGCTACTCTGGAGGTTCTGGATTTAAGCTTTCTACCTAAGAGCCTAAATTTGGCTTCCAGAACCTCCCTCCCACATTTTCCTATATCGTTGGTGCCCACATGTACCATGACAGCTGGCTCCTCCCCAGCACTGTCTAAAATCCTATCTAGGTGACGCGTGAGGTCCGCCACCTTCGCACCAGGTAGGCATGTTACCAGGCGATCCTCACGCCCACCAGCCACCTGCATTCCTAATAATCAAATCAATTTGCCTCTGACTGCTGCCCTCTGCCTCCCCCGCCCAGCACTGACAGCAGGAGCTGATGCTGCACACAAGGCTGCAGGATTCAGGATCAGCTGGGACTGCACTCTCAGGAATATTGGGACTGGCAGACTGGGAGCTCAGATTCATACATTATACCTGGAAGGAGAGCATCAGCTTGATGAGGAAAGACTGGGAGCTCAGATTTATACTTTATATAATGAGTAGGAGAAACGCTCTATAATCTCACTGTATAAAGAAAAAACAGCAGCTATAGCAACAAAATATATGCCATCCTGCCATCAGACCACAAATGAAACCTGACAAGGGAAGATAGGCAACACAAGAACACAAACATTTCCATACTGGGTGAGGCTGAGGGTGCATCAAGCCCAGTATCCTGCTTCCATTAGTGGTCAATCCAGGTCACAAATACCTGGCAAGATCCCAAGCAGTAAATAGTTCCCATGCTGCTATCACACATTGAGAAGCAGTGGCTATTCTCTAAATATACTTGGTTAATAATTTCTGGACTTCTTCTCCAGGAGCTTGTCTTAAACCTTTTTTAAACCTCGCTATGCTAATTTTCTTAACCACATTCTCTGGCAATGAATTCCACAGCTCAATTGTGCTTCGACATGGCTGGAAAATTTGGCATCAAAATGGCAGATGAAATTTAATGTGGATAAGTGCAAGGTGATGCATATAGGGAAAAATAAGGATGCATATAGGGAAAAATATATTGAAAAGTAAGGGTCCCAATACAGATCCTGTGCTCCACTGAGAATTAGATCTAAAATTGCTCCCTCCCTTGTCGGTTCCTGAGCCAATTGCTCCATAAAACTGTCTTTTATTCCATCTAGGAGTTTTCTCTATAGCATGCCCTGTTTCACTTACCCAGTCAATATTGCCTGACTTTCTGACTACCTATTTAAAATAAAACACACAAACACACTAAATAATATACCCCAATACTTTGGTTCTCCTCAATATTTTTAGGTTTAAAAAATGTCTGCAAGCAGTACTTACTGATTCTTTCCAGCCCACAGCAAGGTGATCCTCTCCTCTCAGTGCTCCCACTGGATTTAACAGACAATCCAGCTTTATATGGACCTCTACAGTGTCTGGTAAGAACTGACTAGACACTAACATTCATGCGCCTGTGACACTTCCTGTTTATAGATGGGAGTGAGAAGGACAGGGGTTGGGACCTCAGCTAGCACAGCTCTCTGCAGCCTTCCTGAGGCCCCCTCCTCACCTCCCCTGCTATGACTGGAAGTGAGGGGAGAACTGGTGGGGCCATTGCTCAGTTTCCCCTCCTCACTGGCAAGTTTGCATAACGTACGTAAACGGTGTTTCCGTAGATAGCAGATGATTTAGCCATGCTGTATGAGACCCTCATAGGTGTAGCTTCCCTCAGTGAGTCACAGAGTTTGAACTCTGTGCAGCTGCGCAGTGTCTTCCCACGCGAATCAGACATCTCCTCCACAGTCTCTTTGTATCCAAGATAGAATGAAGTAGCAAGTGCTTTTTTTTTTTAAGCTGCCTAGGGAGGAGGGTGGAAACGCATGGCTAAATCATCTGTATGGGTGTCCCAAGCCATGGATAGTGTCCTGCCATTGTTTGTGGTAGTCCAGGGCATCCATCCCTATAATGATAGACAGTCTTACCAATGTTAGAGGTTTGACAAGTCTGCTGAACCAAGTGTGGCATCTGAAGTTGAAGTTGTAGGCAGTAGTGCAACGTTAATGTGTGTAAGGAGGACCACGTTGCAGCCTTGCAAATATCTAGTAATAGAACTTTCTTGGGGTGTGCCACCGATGCCACCGTGGCTCTAATTTGATGCGCTTGAGGTTTAGGGAACGTTTGTTGTAACAAAATTGGATGCATTGGGATAACCAGTTGGCAACTGTTCTTTAGGAAACTGGTTGTCCCGGAGCATTGGGATTGAAGGAAAGAGCTGGGATGGTCTAGACTGCGAGTCTGTTCTCTGTTTATAGTAATCCAGAGCTCATTTGCAATCAAGTGAATGCAACTGCTGATCTCTATCGTGGAAGACTGGTAGGGCGATTGTTGATTCAAATGGAATGCAAATATCACCTTTGGTAAGATGGTTGGATGAGGACGAAGGGTTACTTTCTCATGGAAGAATTCCAGGTATGGAGGGTAGTGAACTAGAGCCTGTAGTTCGCTGACTCTCCCTGCTGATGTAACCACCACCAAGAACACTGTTTTCCAGGACAGATATTTAATGTGTGAAGCATCCAAAGGTTTGAACGGAGATAGCAATAACTGCACTAGAACGATGTTTAAGTCCCAAGGAACTGGAGGTTTCAGTGTTGGAGGACGCAGGTATAGCAACCCACGCATGAATCTGGAAACTAGGAGATGGTGCGAAATCGGAAGCCCTTTGTCAGTGGTGGAATGCGGCAATCACACTGACGTGGACCCGCACAGACGAAGTAGCGAGACCAGACTTGTAAAGGTGGTGCAGGTAGTGTAGAACCTCTTTCACCTTTGAGGAGAAAGGATCAAGTTTTCGATGATTGCACCACTGGGAATAACGGTGCCATTTACTTTTGTAATTACGTCTGGTAGAAGGTTTTCTTGAAGCAATAAGCACATCCTCAATTTGAGTGGGAAGTGCAAAGTGACTTAATATCTGCCGTTCAATTTCCATGCCGTTATGTGGCATGAGTGATGTATTGGGTGGAGAAGATCGCCTCCTGCTTGTGTCAGTAGGTCTGGGTGGGTTCCCAGAGAAATCGGGGGGACTATGAATAGCCGAAGGAGATAGGCATACCACGGTTGTCTTGGCCACACTGGAGCTATAAAAATCATGTCTGATACATCTTGCATACACTTTTGAATTGTCCTGGAAATTAGCGGAATTGGAGGGTAAGCGTAAAGCAGATCCTCTGTCCACGAAATGAGAAATGCATCCAGCGCTTAACGAAGTTTGCTAGGATAAATTGAATAAAAGCGGAGAACCTGTCGATTGTCCTCCGTCGCAAAAGGTCAAGTGTGGAGTAGCCCCATTCGTGAAAGAGGGTTGATGCCACCTCTCGATTGAGCATCCATTCATGTGGCTGGAAGATCCTGCTGAGGTGGTCCGCTGTGATGTTATCTAATCCCTGTAAGTAGGTTGCCTGGAGGGATGTGTTCATCGACTCCGCCCAATGAAGTATGCGGAGGTCTTCTCGGCAAAGAGTCCATGAACCGGACCCGCCTTCTTTGTTTATGTAGAACATGGCGACTTGATTGTCCGTATAAATTATGAGTCTTCTCCCTACTACTTGAGTGGAGAAGATTTGGAGTGCTTTCCATATCGCCCAAAGTTTGAGGAGATTTATGTGTAGTTTTGATTCCCTGGGGGACCATAACTCTTGAGTTTTTAAGGTGGTTAAGTGTGCTCCCCAGCCCTTTCGGGAGGCATCCTTGGTGAGTATCAATTGATAAGGAGGCATCCTGAATGGGGAACCCATGGAGAGACTGGAGTGGGAGAGCCACCATTGAATGTCCAATTTCATTGGTGCAGTAATGTGAACCTTTTTGGATAAAGGCTGCTTGTATTGGCACCACTGGCATTTTAGGCCCCCTTGCAGTTGTCGCATATGTAGTCTCGGTGAGGGACTACATGGATGGCAGCCGCCATGTGGCCTAGCAGTTGGAGGATATGCCGTGCAGAGGAACATGTTTGACTGTGCATACGTTGTGCAAGATCCGACAGGGTGAGAGATCTGTCCCAAGGTAGATAAGCTCTGTTGCTTACGGTGTGTATCACTACTCCAATAAACTGTAGTAGTTGTGTGGGTTGGAGATGTGATTTCTCATTATTTATTTATTTAAGGGTTTTTTATATACCGTGGCACGTTAGTTAACATCACCTCGGTTCACAGTGTAACATAACGCAGCAACAGGCTTTACAATGAATTACATATACAACAAAGTTTGAAGTAACAGGGAACATTTCGTTATATGGTAACAGGGACTGATGATGAACCCTATGTAATATGGTAACGTAATTGATGATGAACCCTAGATTGTGGAGGCATTGTAATGTGGTAGCCATATGGGTCTTGAGCGTTACTGGGTCTGAGGCTACCAGAAGCCAATCGTCCAAGTAGGGAAAGATTTGGATTGATTGTTGTCTGAGATGAGCCACCATCACCGCTAGGCACTTCGTGATTCTACTCTGGGTGCAGAGGAAAGGCAGAATGGTAGAACTTTGTACTGGTAATGAGTGTTCTGAACTCGGAAATACAGGAAACGCCAGGAGGATGGGTGCATGGGAATGTGCAAGTACGCATCCTTCAGATCGATGGAACACATCCAAGCGTTCTGTTGTAGGAGAGGAAGTATGCTCTTGAGAGAAGTCATTTTGAATTTCTCTTTTTGGATATGTTTGTTGAGGTCTCGGAGATCGAGAATGGGCCAAAAACCTGACTTTTTGGGAATGAGGAAGTATTGGGAGTAGAATCCTTGATCAATTTGATGAGTTGGAAGGAGTTGAATGGATCCATTTAGAAGGAGTTTTGAGACTTGTTTTTAAAGATGATATCTGATGTTCGAAGCCGTGAAGAGGTGGTATGTGAGGCAAAGGGGGACTGGTTAGAAAATTCAATTGGTAACCTTCCTTTATGATTTGTAGGACCCAACGATCTGAAGTGATGGTTTCCCAATGTTTGAAACATAGAAACATAGAAGTGACGGCAGAAGAAGACCAACGGCCCATCCAGTCTGCCCAGCAAGCTACGCAGTTTATCCATTTTTTCCCCCCTTTTTCTCCCTCCCACCCGTCTCTATTGGCTTCCAGCACCCTCCGGCCCCAATTCCCTTCCACCCCTCCACCAATGCAGAGAGCAGCGCCATCCTAGTGAACATCCAGCTCAATCAGGGGTAGCAACCGCCGCAACCAGCAGGCCACACCCCTGCCCCTTACCCACCCCTGTTTTGTTTGCTTGTTTGTTTTTTTTTTATTTTTTTGAGATGGCAGCCCTCCATCCTTCCGCTCCGTGAAGGTGGAACACCAATCACTGGCCACTGGCATCCCGCTCCGTGAATGCCTCTGTGGCTACTGCAGCTCCGTGCAGTATTTTGTTGCATGAAAGTGGAACACCAACTACTGGCCACTGGCATCCCGCTCCGTGAATGCCTCAGTGGCTACTGCCGCTCCGTGCAGTGTTTGCTGCCTCCTCTCTATTTATGCCCACTAGACTTGATGGATCCACAGTGTTTATCCCACGCCCCTTTGAAGTCCTTCACAGTTTTAGACTTCACCACTTCCTCCGGAAGGGCATTCCAGGCATCCACCACCCTTTCCGTGAAGAAATAGTTCCTGACATTGGTTCTTAGTCTTCCTCCCCGGAGCCTCAGCTCGTGACCTCTGGTTCTGCTGATTTTTTTCTGATGGAAAAGGTTTGTCGTTGTCTTTGGATCTTTAAATTTTTTCAAGTATCTGAAAGTCTGAATCATATCACCCCTGCTCCTCCTTTCCTCCAGGGTGTACATATTTAGATTCTTCAATCTCTCCTCGTATTGTGTAACAATTGTAGGTGTCCTCCAAATGGTAGTGGTGAGGATGGCGTCACAGCCTTCAAAAAGCCATAGGCTGCTTCTGTGGGGGCGCTGAGGTCTGTCTAGAAGGGCGTTGTTGTCGTGAACATTGATGCAGTAGCTAAGGTTGTGTAGAAGACCTTGATTGTGTGAATGGTTGTGATCTGAATGAAGGATAAGGACGGAATTGATCCCTTGGGTACGCTCTTCGTGCTGCAGTTGGGTGCTGCAGTCAGGATAGTGGACCCTTGGGCCGGTCTACCCAGGGTGACAGGGTAGGCCGGGAGGCGGAGCCACAGGCTGGCGGTGTTCACCCGGGAACCAGGAGCCCCCCAGGAGGAGCCCGTAGGGTCCTGGAACCTTGGGACTTGGGAGAACGCTCAGAGTCAATAGCAGATAAAGCCTGGGCAGGGAGTGTAGTAAGAAAAGTCCAAAGAGAGAAAGATAGTCTGTAGGCCAGCAATGCAGGTCGAGGGCCAGCTGATGACAGGACAGCGGGCGGCAGCGATACCTGTAGCAAGCCGGACCGTGAGGCAGGGTTTGTAGATTACTGGACCGGGAACCGGCTGAAGGCTGAGATAGAATCGATGGCAGGCTGTGAACTGGAGCAGGCTGTAGACTGGAACGGAGTCTGTAGCTGGCTGTGAACTGGAGCAGGCTGTAGACTGGAACGGAATCTGTAGCAGGCTGTGAACTGGAGCAGGCTGTAGACTGGAATGGAGTCTGTAGCTGGCTGTGAAGTGAAGCAGGCTGTAGCGGAGTCGGGAACGGACCAAGGTCAGAGGCAGGCGGCAGGCTGAGGCGAAGTCAGGAACGGACCAAGGTCGGAGGCAGGCGGCAGGCTGAGGTGAAGTCAGGAACGGACCAAGGTCGGAGGCAGGCGGCAGGCTGAAGCGAAGTCAAAGGCAATCCAAAGGTCAAGTCAGGAACGAGGAACAGACGAAGCGCAACTCAGAACTACTAGGCAGTAGTGAACCTCGTTGCAAGGCAAAGAGAAGGCGTCCGGACGCCGGTTATATCAGGCTTAGGGCGTGGCGTCATTAGAACAGGTGGGGCCAGACTTCTGGGAGCTTGCGCACATAGTGTGCGTCCTCACGCGTGCGCGAGGCAGCGGGGAGACGGGCAAGCAATGGCGGACGCCATGTGGAACCGGCAGAGCCGCAGGAGTCCCGGGCATGCGGAACGCGGTGTTTCCAGCAGCGGAGGTGAGCACTGTTCAGAGCAAAAGAAGGGGAAGCGGTGGAGACCGCAACACTTCGCCGATACGAGGGGTTATATTTTTTTGATATAGAAAGGTAATCAGTGTGAAGTTAGAGAGAGTACCGCTAAGTTTTGTTCTTTTAACTTTGAAACAGTCTCTGCAAATTGGTCTCCGAAAAGATTTTGAGCTTTGCAGGGAATATCTGCCAACTTTTCATGGACATCGTCCCTTATGGCACTAGCACGCAGCCAAACTATGCGTCGAGCCGCAATTGCTGCCGACGAGGTCCTTGCAGATGTCTCAGTTTTCATAAATGGAATGTAGCAAATGACGTAAGCCTTCCTCTATATCTGTGAAAGGTTGCAGCAATGAATTGTCTTCTGTGAGGCAGAGTAGTCGTAACTTCTGTAGGGACTCAAATAGGTACTGAGTCATATAGAACTGATGAGTACTAATTTTGGATGATAGCATTGCAGCATAAGACTTCTGACCAAACTCGTCCAGATATTTGTTGTCTTTACCTGGCGGCATGTTGGCGTGCAATTTTGGATGCTTTGCCTTAGACATTGCGGATTCAACAAAAATTGAGTTGTGAGGAAGCTGAGCTGAGTTATATAATCGGTGAGTTCCACATACAGAATTTTAAATCAGTTTTCCTAGATGTGGAAGGGGTGGAAAAGGGAGCTTCCCACATCTTTTGCAGAACGCCTTCTAGAACTGCATGTGGTGGTAACACAGTAGGTTCATGAGGCATGTCGAATATTTTCAGTATATCGTGTCTCTGTACGGGGGTCAGACACTTTTCCAGTCTCTACACTGAGGAGTGCCCCCACTTTCTCAATAAATTTAGAGTAGGAGAGATCCTCCAGTGGAGAGTAGGATTCTGGTAAGATATCCGGTGGGTCTGACGGCATGCCCATGGAGGAAGAGGGGGACAAGACTGATGTAATTGGCGATTTTGGGCTATAAGGGTGGTCTGGGCCTGGAAATGCGGAAATATCTTCTCCTGGTGGAGGAGTAGGTGCTTTTCCTGGAGAAGATGATGGTGGAGAATCCTGTGGGGGATCATTCGGTCCTTCCATGGATTTTATATCTTCGAAAAAGGTAGATAACGCCTGAGATATTTTAGACATGGCCTTTGATGCTAAGGTGCCTCATAGCATCATAGTTTCACGTCCTTTAGAAGGTGGGTGGGTAGGAAGAGTTGGTAAGAGAATGTTCTGAGCATGTACACTTACGACCTGTTTTAATGGAGGACTAGTAGGCAAAGGTTTTTGTTTTTTAAACAACGGTTCATGCAAGGTTGGAGAATGGCTTTTCCTTTTAGAGAATGAAGACAAGTCGGAACAAATGGAGACATCACAGTTGGAGCTCGCCCTGGAAGGAGAAGGCGGGTCAGAGAAAACCTCTATATCCTCATCTGTGAGGGTTGCTAAGGAATGAGACGAGCAGTCAGAATGTACAAATGATGTAGCTGGCTTTTCCTTATGCACACGGTGTTTGTGCATCGTCTTTGAACGTTGAGTGTGAGGTTCTGTTGAATGATGCATCTTCATTTTATGCTTTTGGGAAGTTGCATGCGTCGTAGGGTCCGCATGCATCAATGGCGCCGTAGATGGCGCAGCATGCTTCGAAGGCATCGTGGACGGTGCAGTGTGCTTTGAAGGCATTGTGGATGGTGCCAGCTGCTTCGCAGGCGACATAGATGGCTCAGTGTGCCGATGGCACTGTAGACGGCACATACGTCGTATGTTTGAGCGTCGATTGTGTGTTTCGATGTTAACGGTGTTGTAGGGTGCAAAGAGCTGGGGACAGGTCCCTGTGCCCCGGACGATGCAGAAGACCTGTTTGGAAACCGGGGGAGTGATTTTCGACCCCTGGTGAATTTTCTTGGGCACAGTAGGTAAAGAGAACCTGGGCCCAGTCGGTGGTAGAAGTTGAGGCTTCTCCCATGGTCCCAGGGAGGAGGCCCTTTTATGCTGAGATGATGGAGTCTTCACCCAGCTGGGCGAAGACTGCGCAGACGGCATCCCGGCATAAAAGCCTGATGATCTCAACCTGTCAACTTGCTCAGCGTAATGTCGGCGTGCTCAGGGGGACATCCGCCCACAATCACGACAGGATCCCTGGTTGTGATCAAGCCCGAGCCAAATATAAAAGTAATTATGCCCATCTGTGAGGGACATAATTTTTCCGCATTGGTAGAATTTGAAACCGGAAGGTTTCAGTGCCATGTTTACGGAGAAAACATGCGAAAAAACACAATTTGAAAAAAGTCATTGAGAGAAAAAAAAGCCTGCATGCATTCGGCTCGCGGAAAAAAATAGACTGAGGAGGAGATGCCTGATTTGCGTGGGAACGCACCGCACAGCTGCACAGAGTTCAAACTCTGTGAGTCACTGAGGGAAGCTCCGCCTACGAAGGTCGCGACGCAATCACATACAGCATGGCTAAATCAGCCTGCTATCGATAGGAAATAATAATATGGCCCGACATAGAACATAAAAACATAAGAAATTGCCATTCTGGGTCAGACTAAGGGTTCATCAAGCCCAGCATTTTGTTTCCAACAGAGGCCAAACCAGGCCAGAAGAACCTGGCAATTACCCAAACACTAAGAAGATCCCATGCTACTGATGCAATTAATAGCAGTGGCTATTCCCTAAGTCAGAGCTTTCCAAAGTGTGTGTCGCGACACTTTAGTGTGTCGCCTGCAGTGTGCCGCGCAAGCCCGGTGCACGTGACACACCGGCAAGTGGGAGCCAATGCGGCCGCCGGTGGACCTCATCCCACTGGCGGCTTAGTACTGAAGAATCGCTGTGCTGCGTGCCGGCAGGAAGATCGGCAAGGCCGTGGTGGAGCTCACGTCACCACGGCCAGAAGAAAAAGGTAACGTCTAAACGTGCAGGTGCTCCTTCTCCTTCCTGCCCATGCAGCCCCGGAAGAAAAATATTGAAGGAGCCGCACGGGCAGGAAGGGGGAGGAGCGTCGGCCACGTGCAGAAGAGGAGCAGCGTTGTTGCTGCCAGCTAAGAAGAGGAGGAGGAGGCCCGGTAGCAGGGTCCCCACCGCGGATCGGCCAGAGAAGAGCAGGGCCGCTGCTGCCGCGGATCGGCCGGAGAAGAGCAGGGCCGCCGCTGCCACGGATCGGCCCGAGAAGAGCAGGGCCGCCGCTGCAGAGCCCATCCTGCAGCGACCCGTGAAGAGGAGGCCCAGAGGTAAGAGAGAAGCTGAGGGCCCGTGGAGTGCGTGTTTGCGATGAGTTGAGAGATTGTTTGCGTGTATGAGATGAGTTGAGAGATTGTGTGTGGGAATGAGGACCTGAATGTTTGCAGAGACAGCATGTGAGAGCCTGTGTGTGTGAGAGACAGCATGTGACAGTGAGAGCCTGTGCTTGAGCAAGACAGCATGTGGGAGTGAGAGAGAGCCTGTGTATGTGAGTCTGACAGCATGTGCAAGAGAGAGACTGTGTATGAATGATTCTATGAGAGAGAGCATGTGACAGTGAGAGACTGTATGAATGATTTTATGAGAGAGCATGTGACTGTGTGTGTGTGTGTGTGTGTGAGTGTGAGAGAGAGAGAAAGCATGTGAGAATGAGAACCCGACTGTATGTTTGAGGGAAGAAGATAGATGGAGAGAAAAGAAATAGAAAAAAAGACAATATGAAAGGAATTGGCAAAAAAATAAGAAAGGGGAGGTGGAACAAAAAAACCTGGGACCAACCGATTAGAAAACTAAGATCAGACAGCAAAGGTAAAAAAAAAAAATAATAAATTACTTTTTACTGATTGGCACATGTAATCTTTGGTAATGTGCAAGAGTAGCACTTTCTCTATGTGGATCTCACAATGTACGAGATCAACTTGGAGGAAGTGGAAACCCACGGGGCCAGCACAGAGGAGGCAGCAGAATGGGCTTCAGTGCCGCAGCAATCAGCGCCACCCCAGTAGCCATGTGGCATCAGTGACAGTGGCAGCAGAGGAATGAGAGAGGCTCTGAGGTTGCTGGCAAAAGAAAGAGAGGGGGTCTGCCTTTAGTGTGCATGTGTATGAATGGGAGTCTGCCTGGGGGTGTATGTGTGTGAATGCATGGGTGCCTGCCTGAGGGTGTGTCTGTGTATGAGAATGTATGGGTGTCTTCCTGGGGTTTGTATGTGTGAGAAGAGGTGCCTGCCTGTGTGTGGTGTATGGGTGTGTGTGTGAGAATGAATTGGTGCCTGCCTGGGGGTCTGTGTGTGTGTGTGAGAATGAATTGGTGCCTGCCTGGGGGTCTGTGTGAGAATGAATGTGTGCATCCCTGGGGGATGGTGAGGGAGTGGTATGAAAATGAATGGGAGCCTGCCTGGGGGTCAGTTTCAGTGTGTGAGAATGACTGGGAGCTTGCCTGGGTGTGTGTGTTTGTATGAGAATGATTGGGAACTTACCTGGGTATGTGTGTGTGTATGTGAGGGAGCCAGAGAGAGTGAGAGCATGAGTGTGTATGAGAAAATCCAAGGGAGTAAGAGTTTGTGTGGGGGGTGTGTGTGGAGGGGGAGAGAGTGTCTTAGAGCCTGAGAGTGTGTCAGTGTCTGTGAGAGCAGGAGGTTATGGTGGGTATAAGAGCATGAATGTGTATGTATGTGACAGTGTATGTGTGAGAGAGAATGGACATGTGAGTATGTGTGTGAGAGAGAGAGAGGATAACCTCCTAATCCTTGACAATATCAGGGTGACTGGAAATCAAGAGCTCCAAAGTATGGACAGCAGGGGCTTTTAAAAATCCTTATTAGTTTTAATTATTGGGTGTTATTTGATAAATGTGCTGTTTTGAAATATTTTATTGGTGTTTTGGAAATTGTAAAAAATGTATATGATTTTAATTAATAGAAATTCTATTTATCAATAGTTTTAAAATATTATTTTATTAGTATGGTTTTACTATTATAACTGATGCTTTATGTTTCTTGATTTTATGTTTTATGAGGAATGGTGGTTCTGTTTTTCCATTGTTAATACAGAGAGTCTGGCTTCTTGGGATTTCCATTTCAGTTTTTGTCTAATTTGTGCTCCTTTATTTTGTAGTCTGTATTTGGTGAGGGTCTGTCTCTGCTCTGTGTGTGTGACCATGATGAGAGATTCTGTTAGCATAGGGATCTATAGCAATCTGGTTTGTTTTGTTTCCTCAGTAGGTGGTATATTGGTATTCTAGGACCCAGTTAATATTTACCCTTGCTTTTTCACAGGTAGGGTTATTGTTGTTTGAGTCCTTGGTGTTATTACTGTTACGTTATGATGGGATTGCAGTATAGATTTTGAGTGTCTTTTTTGCGGGGTTTTGTGTTAGTTCACAATGTGCCTGGCAGTGGAAGGTGTTTGTGCTGCTGTTACTGTGAGGTGACACCAGAATTTGAAAATATCTTTTATTATGATGAGCTGTAAGGGAAACATCCAAGCTCCATTGTTTGGGGGAATTTCAGTGGATGCAGAGAGTTACAGAACTGGAGGTGCAGGATTTATATTGACATTCTGTCCCTTCCTATAAATTCCAGACTTCACTCTCATAGCCATATAGAATTAGTTGAATGAGGCTTTCAATTTTATAGTGTGAAACTGGCCAGCTTTTTAAAATTACGCAGAAGACCTTTTGGACTTTTTTATTAACATCAAATATTCAAAAGCTGTGTCCATCAAGCTCATATATCTCATTAAAGAGGTAAATTGAATAACACAATAACTTTGTTTTATTATTGTTACTCATAAATTATAACAATAACATTAATCTTGGAATATTATATATTTTTAATATAAATGAAAGGTTTTCACAAGATAGGTTGTGTCGTGAAACATTTTATTATGTATATATTTAAGGAAACATACGTAAATTGTCAAAATACATTTTGTTCATTTAACCTTTAACCTCTGGTTTGCTAGTAGATGAATTACTGTGTCCCGAAATTATGTTTGTCTAAAAAGTGTGTCACCAACATGAAAAGTTTGGAAAGCTCTGCCCTAAGTAAACTTGATTAATAGCCGTTAATGGACTTCTCCTCCACGAACATATCCAAACCTTTTTTGAACCCAGCTACACTAACTGCACTAACCACATCCTCTGGCAACAAATTCCAGAGCTTTATTGTGCGTTGAGTGAAAAAGAACTTTCTCCGATTAGTTTTAAATGTGCTACTTGCTACCTTCATGGAATGCCCCCTAGTCCTTCTATTATTCGAAAGTGTAAATAACTGAGTCACATCTACTCTTTCAAGACCTCTCATGATTTTAAACACCTCTATCATATCCCCCCTCAGCCGTCTCTTCTCCAAGCTGAAAAGTCCTAACCTCTTTAGTCTTTCCTCATAGGGGAGTTGTTCCATCCCCTTTATCATTTTGGTAGCCCTTCTCTGTACCTTCTCCATCACAACTATATCTTTTTTGAGATGCGGCGACCAGAATTGTACACAGTATTCAAGGTGCGGTCTCACCATGGAGCGATAAAGAGGCATTATGACATTTTCTGTTTTATTAACCATTCCCTTCCTAATAATTCCTAACATTGTTTGCTTTTTTGACAGCTGCAGCACACTGAGCCGGCGATTTTAAAGTATTATCCACTGTGATGCCTAGATCATTTTCCTGGATGGTAGCTCCTACTATGGAACCTAACATCGTGTAACTACAGCAAGGGTTATTTTTCCCTATATGCAACACCTTGCACTTGTCCACATTAAATTTCATCTGCCATTTGGATGCCCAATCTTCCAGTCTTGCAAGGTTCTCCTGTAATAGGTAAATAGTTCAGTGAGGCTGACAGCGCCTCAGTTCATCAGTCTTCTTCTCTTGCTTGAGTCACTCCTTTAACCTATTGCTTTGCTGCATTACTGGACTGTCACGTAGTAAGAGACACCGTGAAAATGGATTGTGTCAAAGGCAGAGGTCACTTTATCTTTCTGACAGCAGAAAGCAATCGTGCGGGGGTATTAGATGTCAGGCACAGTCCTCTGCATCCCTGCATATTTGTAAGTCAGTTTAAGCAGTTCTGAATTGGCCTGGCCTAGAACTGGTTCTCTACAATATTTAAAAAGGGCTCCAGGGACGATCCGGGAAACTACAGACCGGTTAGCCTGACTTGAGTGCCAGGAAAAATAGTGGAAAGTGTTCTAAACATCAAAATGACAGAACATATAGAAAGACATAGTTTAATGGAACAAAGTCAGCATGGCTTTACCCAGGGCAAGTCTTGCCTCACAAATCTGCTTCACTTTTTTGAAGGAGTTAATAAACATGTGGATAAAGGTGAACCGGTAGATATAGTATACTTGGATTTTCAGAAGACATTTGACAAAGTTCCTCATGAGAGGCTTAAGTAAAAAGTCATAAGATAGGTGGCGATGTCCTTTCGTGGATTGCAAACTGGCTAAAAGATAGAAACAGAGAGCAGGAATAAATGGACAATTTTCTCAGTGGAAGGGAGTGGGCAGTGGAGTGCCTCAGGGATCTATATTGGGACCCTTACTTTTCAATATATTTATAAATGATCTGGAAAGGAATATGACGAGTGAGATAATCAAATTTGCAGATGATACAAAATTGTTCAGAGTAGTTAAATCACAAGCAGATTGTGATAAATTGCAGGAAGACCTTGTGAGACTGGAAAATTGGGCATCAAAATGGAAGATGAAATTTAATGTGGATAAGTGCAAGGTGATGCATATAGGGAAAAATAACTCATGCTATAGTTACACAATGTTGGGTTCCATATTCGGTGCTACAAACCAAGAAAGAGATCCCGGCATCATAGTGAATAACACATTGAAATCGTCAGTTCAGTGTGCTGCAGCAGTCAAAAAAGCAAACAGAATGTTGGGAATTATTAGAAAGGGAATGGTGAATAAAAGGGAAAATGTCATAATGCCTCTGTATCACTCCATGGTGAGACCGCACCTTGAATACTGTGTACAATTCTGGTCGCTGCATCTCAAAAAAGATATAATTGCGATGGAGAAGGTACAGAGAAGGGCTACCAAAATGATAAGAGGAATGGAACAGCTTCCCAATGAGGAAAGACTAAAGAGGTTAGGACTTTTCAGCTTGGAGAAGAGATGGCTGAGGGGGGATATGATAGAGGTGTTTAAAATCATGAGAGGTCTAGAACGGGTAGATGTGAATCGGTTATTTACTCTTTCGGATAATAGAAAGACCAGGGGGCACTCCATGAAGTTAGCATGGGGCACATTTAAAACTAATCGGAGAAAGTTCTTTTTTACTCAACGCACAATTAAACTCTGGAATTTGTTGCCAGAGGATGTGGTTAGTGCAATTAGTATAGCTGTGTTTAAAAAAGGATTGGATAAGTTCTTGGAGAGGTCCATTACCTGCCATTGACTGGGTTGACTTGGAAAATAGCCACTGCTATTACTAGCAACAGTAACATGGAATAGACTTAGTTTTTGGGTTCTTGCCAGGTTCTTATGGCCTGGATTGGCCACTGTTGGAAACAGGATGCTGGGCTTGATGGACCCTTGGTCTGACCCAGTATGGCATGTTCTTATACACCTCTGTTCATAGCTCTCAGTTCATCAAGTGTTAGATTCAAGCAAAATAATCCCATAACAGGGGGGAAACAGAGCAGTGACAGGGAATGGAGGGGAGAGGGAGAGCGTGGGCACATGGGATGTAGGAGGGAGAAGCAGAGGAGGGAACAGGGCTTGGAGAAGGATAAGAGACAGAGGGGACAGAAGAGGGAGAGAGAGAAAACAGAACAGAGGAGAGGAAAGAGACAGTGGTGGCACAAGGAACAGACAGAAGAGTGAAAGAGGAGGCAGATTCAGGGGCTGAGGGGTAAATATATGTAAATACATGCAAATAAGGGAAGGCACCCAGTACACAAGTGTGTAATTCTGGTCTGTGGAAAAGTTGGCATCCAAAAAAAAAAATCTCAGCTGACCCCTTCATCAGATGCTGACATAATTTCGACACATATGTATTATATTTATAAAGCAAAGTTTCATATTTAAAAGTACCCATTATTACAGGATTGTACTGAGATGGTGGTGCTGGGTTTCATAATGAATGATGAATGTAATTATCTCAGGGGAGGGTCTATGAAACTGAAGTTATTTTGGGAGAAAGGGGTACAAGGCTGAAGGTTCACTTAGGGTATTTAATAATCTGCTACCAGCACTGCCCATAGCACAAGGCCCTTAACATCACACTGGCACCAGCCTGCAAGGGTCAGAAGGTGGAAGTAGCCTCATGCTGCTCTTGCATGGTCCTGCGAGGGCTGGAAGAAGGTAGAGATGTGCGTGCATTAGTCAGCATGGCCAGAATGAGGAGGCAGCATGTGACTGCCCTCCCATCAGCCAACAAGGAGTAAAGCTGGAGCAGCATCAGATTAATGGGGCAGGAGAGATGGAGGAGACTGCTGGGTGAAAGTGGCCCTGGCTGAGTCTGATCTTAGTCTCTCCAAGTCGCTGCTAATGCCCTCTTAGCACTCGCATTGTGTGAAAGGGAATTTCCTGCTGGAGTCCATGGGGAGTTCTATGCACAGGGAGCGTCTCGATGCATCAGACCCGTGGCACTCAGTATATTTCAAACTATTTCTGTATCGTTCTGGCACATTTTCTTGGTCTTTGATTGCATCATTTGTTAAATGTCATCACGTGTCACCTGTGTGCATTTTCTGGCGAGGTGAGATGCGAGCGTTCCTAATGAAGCATCTTCTGCATTTATTGCATGAGACTGGTCTCTCTCGGGGCCGGATCTCCATATGAGTTTGTTTTGTGCAGACCTTGATCAGATTGAACCTCATGTGTATGCCATGGTTTATTGGGGATGATCTCATGTCTCCCCTGTGTGGATTTTCATGTGTCTTCCGTGAGAATGTTTTATTACACTCATATGAAAAACGTCTCATCTGTTTAAACTTTCCTGTGCAAGATTAATGTAAACTTAGCAAGGAAGGTTTTCCTCCACTCAGGACTCCAGTGTGGACTTTCTGGCGTAGTGAGAGATCGGATTCCCCACACTCGGTACAAGACAATGCTCTCTCTCCTGTGTGGATTTCCTGGTGTGAGATTAGTATATAGTTATTAATGAAGGTTTTCTCACACTCGGTACAAGACAATGGTCTCTCTCCTGTGTGGATTTTCTGGTGTGAGATTAGTATATAGTTATTTATGAAGGTTTTCTCACACTCGGTACAAGACAATGCTCTCTCTCCTGTGTGGATTTCCTGGTGTGAGATTAGTATATAGTTATTAATGAAGGTTTTCTCACACTCGGTACAAGACAATGGTCTCTCTCCTGTGTAGATTTTCTGGTGTGAGATTAGTATATAGTTATTAATGAAGCTTTTCTCACATTTGGAACAAGACAATGGTCATAGATGGTTGGGCGCTGCTTTGAAAATCTACCCCTAAGTGTCTGTTTAGCATGGAAGCTTTACCCACAATCAGGCCATGTAAATGGTTTGTAGTGGGGCAAATGGATTTTTTGGTGTTTTGAGAGATTTTGCTTCCTAATAAATGAACTTCCATTTTAATGCATGAGAATAGTCTCTCCTATGTGTGAGTTTTCATGTGTGTTGTGAGAGCACCCTTCTGTGTGAAGCTTTTACTACATGCAACTCCAACATTACTCTCTGCATCAACGATACTCATGCAACTCCAACATTACTCTCTGCATCAACGGTACTCATGCAACTCCAACATTACTCTCTGCATCAATGGTGCTGATGCAACTCCAACATTACTCTCTGCATCTATGGCAGGGGGTGGCAGGAAATTCAAATCAAGCAGTTACCAACAAGGGCCCTGAACTTGGTGGTCGGTGAAACAGATAAGAATGGGAAAATAAGTGTGAGAGCTTGCTGAGAAGACTGGATGGGCCATTTGGTCTTTTTCTGCCATCATTTCTGTTTCTATCTTTTCTCTGAGAATGGTTGCTCCCCTGTGTGGATTCTCATGTGTTTTGTGAGGGCACCCTTCTCAGTGAATCTTTTATTACATTCAGTACATGAGAATGGTCGCTCACCTGTGTGGATTCTCATGTGTGTGGTGAGGGCACTCTTCTCAGTGAATCTTTTATTACATTCACTACATGAGAATAGTCCCTCACCTGTGTGGATTCTCAGGTGTTTTGTGAGGGTACTCTTCACAGTGAATCTTTTATTACATGAACTACATGAGAATGGTTGCTCCCCTGTGTGAATTCTCATGTGACTTGTGAGGGCATCCTTCACAGGGAAGCTTTTATTACATTCACTACATGAGAATGGTCGCTCCCCTGTGTGGATTCTCAGGTGTTTTGTGAGGGTACTCTTCACAGTGAATCTTTTATTACATTCACTACATGAGAATGGTCGTTCCCCTGTGTGGATTCTCATGTGTCTGGTAAGGTTACTCTTCACAGTGAATCTTTTATTACATTCACTACATGAGAATAGTCCCTCACCTGTGTGTATTCTCATGTGTGTGGTGAGGGCACTCTTCACAGTGAATCTTTTATTACATTCAGTACATGAGAATAATCGCTCACCTGTGTGGATTCTCATGTGTCTTGTGAGGGCACCCTTGTGTGTGAAGCTTTTATTACATTCACTACATGAGAATAGTCCCTCACCTGTGTGGATTCTCATGTGTGTGGTGAGGGTACTCTTCACAGGGAAGCTTTTATTACATTCACTACATGAGAATGGTCGCTCCCCTGTATGGATTCTCATGTGTATTATGAGGGCACGCTTCACAGTGAATCTTTTATTACATTCACTACATGAGAAAGGTTGCTCCCCTGTGTGGATTCTTACATGTTTTGTGAGGTCACTCTTCTCAGTGAATCTTTTATTACATTCACTACATGAGAATAATCCCTCACCTGTGTGGATTCTCATGTGACTTGTGAGGGCACCCTTCTCAGTGAATCTTTTATTACATTCACTACATGAGAATAATCCCTCACCTGTGTGGATTCTTATGTGTCTTGTGAGGGCACACTTATGTGTGAATCTTTTATTACATTCACTACATGAGAATAATCCCTCACCTGTGTGGATTCTTATGTGTCTTGTGAGGGCACACTTATGTGTGAAGCTTTTATTACATTCACTACATGAGAATGGTCGCTCCCCTGTGTGGATTCTCATGTGACTTGTGAGGGCACCCTTCTCAGTGAATCTTTTATTACATTCAGTACATGAGAATGGTCGCTCCCCTGTGTGGATTCTCATGTGTTTTGTGAGGGCACCCTTCTCAGTGAATCTTTTATTACATTCACTACATGAGAATGGTCGCTCCCCTGTGTGGATTCTCATGTGTATTATGAGGGCACCCTTCTCAGTGAATCTTTTATTACATTCACTACATGAGAATAGGCCCTCACCTGTGTGGATTCTCATGTGTATGGTGAGAGCACCCTTCACAGGGAAGCTTTTATTACATTCACTACATGAGAATGGTCGCGCCCCTGTGTGGATTCTCATGTGTTTTATGAGGGCACCCTTCTCAGTGAATCTTTTATTACATTCAGTACATGAGAATGGTCGCTCCCCTGTGTGGATTCTCATGTGTCTTGTGAGGGCACCCTTCTCAGTGAATCTTTTATTACATTCACTACATGAGAATGGTCGCTCCCCTGTGTGGATTCTCATGTGTATTATGAGGGCACCCTTCTCAGTGAATCTTTTATTACATTCACTACATGAGAATAGTCCCTCACCTGTGTGCATTTTCTGGTGTTGGGAGAGGTGTGATTTGCTAATGAAACGTTTTCTACATTCAGTACAGGAGAATGGTCTCTCTCCTGTATGGATGCGCTGGTGCAACATTAGCGTATCCTTACGACGGAAGCGTTTCCCACACTCCGTGCAGGTAAATGGGTTCTTTCCAGGGTAGTTTTGCTGGTGTTGTGTGGTGTTTCTTTTCCTAACAAACCATTTCTCACCTTTAGTGCAAGAGAAGGGTCTCTCTCCAGTGTGGATTTTGTGATGTAATTTTATCTTATACTTACTAATTAAACTTTTCCTCCAATCACTGCAGGGGAAGGGCTTTGCTGTTTTATGTATGTTTAGGTGCACTTTTAGATTTTTCTTCTGCCTGAAGCTTTTTCCACATATATAGCATAGAAATAGTGCTTGGAGTGGGTGGGATTTCTGGTGCAATATTAAATGCGATTCCTTACCAAAGCTTTTACCACAAGAGTCACACAGAAAGGATTTCTTCCCTTTCCCCTCCCTCTGGTGAAAGTCAGAAGTCTTTTGATCACTGTTATTGCTCTGAAAGGGTCTTTCTGGGCTCACATGTCTCTGGTGCTCAGGGATGACTTTGATCTCCATCTCACATGCAGTGACTCCATCCCGTGGGTCTCCTGCAGGGTCTCTCTGCTTCTTCTCTGACTCCTGCTGATTATTCCTTGTGTTTCTCCTCTCAGTCCCCTGCGAAACATTCACAAAACCAGGTCCTGATTCTCTTGAGATCAGTCCTTCTTCCATAGGATGTTCTTCTCGATTCTCCTCCTTTATGTGCTGTGTGACCTCATCACTTGCTGGTGATAGAAGAAGACATTAATCAGATATTAGTGATCAGCAAATGGATCTGGGTTTCTGATCTTTAATCACTGCTCTGGCAGTGTCACACAGTGATAAAGCTGTGTGCCCTTCTGACCAAGCATTGGTGACCATGAAAAACATCTAACAATGGGGTTTGCACCAAAAGCCTTATGAGATGAGCTCCTAAATATGTATAACCTAGAGGAGAGGAGAAAGGGGGAGATATGATAGAGACACTTACATACCTGAAAGGTAATAATGCTCAAGAAGTAAACTTCTTTAATGGAAAATAATTTGTACAGCAAAGGTTCCAAGGGGGGAGACTAGGAATAATATCAAGAGATATTTTTTGTTCAGAGAAAGTGTGGTGGATGCCTGGAATTACCGTATTTGCCAGCGCATAGGACGCAGTCGCCTATAAGACGCACCCCCTTTTCTAAACCTAAATTTAAGGGAAAAAATAATTTTTGGGCACTAAATCAGTGTCCGGTTGGGGGGAGTATCGTGGTGGCATCTGTGAGCGATTCTGCAGTCCTATTCGCCGGTAAACAAAATTATTAATGTGCGGTAAGGAGGAGTGACACGGTGGCATCGGGGAGCAAAGGTGTGCCGCCCGATTGGTTGGTGCTGGGCAAAAGGGGCTTGCCGAAGCGCAGCTTCCCCAATCAAAATCACCTGTTAATTTTGTCCAGCACCGGCCAATTGGGGAGCGATTCTGCAGGTCCTATGCACCGGTAATTTTGACCACCGGCGCATAGGATATGCAGAATTGCTCCCCAATGCCACCGCGACACTCCCCACCCTCCCACTGGACACTGTTAAAGGAAAATTAGTTTCTTACCTGATAATTTTCGTTCCTGTAGTACCACAGATCAGTCCAGGCTCCTGGGTTTTGCCCCCCCCCCCCCTAGCAGATGGAGACAGAGCAGTTACCATAACAATGCTCCGCCTATAAATAGAATGGCGCCACCTACAGTCCTGTAGTATTACTTAATATCAAAGCAGAATGGAACCATCATAACTGTATATAATAAAAGAAACAAACTGGTCCACTGAACCCTCCTGGGACCTGAACCTTAAAAAAACCACTTGAGGACAACACATTAAAAATCTCTGTCAATCTGAAATAATGAAATAGATAAGAACCGGAATAGATAAGAACCAAGTGGACTCTCCCATTCTTCCATGCCTCTGACGGGTGGGACTCTGGACTGATCCGTGGTACTACAGGAACGAAAATTATCAGGTAAGAAACTAATTTTCCTTTCCCTGTATGTACCCGGATCAGTCCGGACTCCTGGGATGTACCAGAGCTTTCTTACCTGGGATGAGTTCCAGAGAGGCCCGCTTGAAGCACTCCCTCTCCAAATCCTCCTGAAACTGGAGCCTGGACATCCAATCTAATGTCTCGCAAAAGTGTGCAGAGATTTCCACATAGCCACCCTGCAAATTTCCTGCGGTGATACCATTTGACACTGCCCAAGACGCCGCTTGTGAACGAGTGGAGTGGGCATGCAGATCCGTAGGAAGGGTTCTACCATGAAGGAGTTAGGCCGACCTAATAGCCTCCTTTAGCCAGTGAGCTATAGTAGCTTTGGACACCTGCTGTCCTCGTTTAGGACCGCTCCACAGCACAAAAAGATGGTCAGTCACACAAAACTCATTGGTAACCTCAAGGTAATGCAGCAAAGCCCTGCGAACGTCAAGCTTCTGCAAGTCACTAGCCAAAGGATCCGAACGGTTTAAATGCGTGAAGGCCGGCAGCTCCAATGTTTGATTAACATGAAAAGAAGAACACTTTCAGCAAAAAGACGGAACAGTCCTTAAAGAAATGCCAGAGTCCGAAATCCGCAAAAAGGGTTCCCTACAGGAAAGCGCCTGGAGTTTCGACACCCTACGAGCCGAAATAATGAGTACCAGAGAAATCATCTTTAAGGTAAGATCTTTTAGAGTTGATCTCTTCAAAGGCTCAAAAGGCGCTGAGCAAAGGACAGTGAGGACTAAATTCAAACTCCACGACGGATAAGGATGCCGAAGCGGAGGACGCAAGTGTTTTGCTCCCTTAAGAAATCGAACTACATCCAGATGTGCGGCTAATGCTACACCCTGGATGGAACCACACCAACAACCAAGTGCCGCAACCTGCACTCTGAGAGAACTAAATGACAACCCTTTAGAAAATGGAGCGATTACTTACCTGATAATCTCGTTTTCCTTAGTGTAGGCAGATGGACTCATTACAAATGGGTATAGTGTGCTCGTGCTAGCAGTTGGAGACGGATCTGACGTCAGCACGTAGTACATATACCCCTGCAGGAAGTGCAGAAGCTCAGTACTCTTCCTTGCAAAAGCATTCTGGATATATGTGTGACTGACCGATTGATCTACTTAACATGATTAACCTGACCGATTGACAGTAGCTGGAGACCGCCAGTGTTCTCAACCGGAAGGTGTCGACACCCAGCAGGGTGGATGCCCTATGTAATAAAAACATGGTTTACCTTGAATCGATGAACCCCCATGTATATCGGCAGCCAGGCGGGATGCTGAGTACATCTGCCTACACTAAGGAAAACGAGATTATCAGGTAAGTAATCTCTCCATTTCCTAGCGTGTAGCAGATGGACTCATTACAAATGGGATGTACAAAAGCTACTCCCGGACTGGGCGGGAGGCTGCCCGAGGTCCGTTTAGGATTCCCCTTGCAAATGCTGTGTCCTCCCTGGCCTGGACGTCCAGATGGTAAAATCTGGAGAAGGTATGGAGAAAGGACCACATTGCCGCTCTGCATATCTCTGCAGGCGACAGCATCCTAGTTTCTGCCCAGGAGGCCGCTTGCGCTCTGGTAGAGTGAGCCTTGACCCGTAGAGGTGGTGGTTTTCCTGCTTCTACGTAGGCCGCCTTGATAACTTCTTTGATCCAGGGAGCAATAGTCGCCCGTGAGGCCACTTCTCCTTGCCTCTTCCCGCTGTGAAGGACGAACAGGTGGTCCATCTTTCGTACTGCTTCCGACATTTCCAGGTATCTGGACAGCAGCCTACCGATGTCGAGATGGCGTAGTATTCGACCTTCTTCTGACTTCTTCAAACCTTCCGTGGTTGGCAAGGATATGGTTTGGTTGAGGTGGAAGTGAGAGACTACTTTGGGCAAGAAGGAAGGAACCGTGCGAAGATGGATAGCCCCTGGGGTGATCCTGAGAATCAGATCGCGGCAGGACAGTGCTTGTAGCTCTGAGATGCGGCGTGCTGAACACACCGCCACCAAGAACACCATCTTCAAGGTTAACAAACGGAGGGACAGGCCTCGGAGGGGTCTGAAGGCAGGTCCCGCTAGGAATTCCAAAACTAGGTTGAGGTTCCACTGGGGCACTGGCCACTTCAGTGGCGGGCGAATGTGTTTGACTCCTTTCAGGAAACGTGAAACGTCCGGGTGTGTGACAATGCTGTTGCCGTCACTCCTGGGGCCGTAGCAGGATAGCGCTGCCACCTGAACCTTGATTGAATTGAGGGACAGACCCTTCTGGAGCCCGTCTTGCAGGAAATCCAAAATGATGGGGATTTTAGCGGCATGTGGATTGGTGCTGCGTGTTTCGCACCAGGCTTCAAATACTCTCCAGATCCTTATATAAGTTAGTGATGTGGAGAACTTGCGAGCACGGAGGAGTGTATCTATTACTGGCCCCGAGTATCCCCTTTTCTTCAGTCTAACCCTCTCAATGGCCAGACCGTAAGAGAATTGAGCTGGATTCTCGTGGAGGATGGGACCTTGTCGCAGCAGGTCCCTGTGAGGAGGCAGGGGTAAAGGATCCCCTGCCAGTAGTCTTCTCATGTCTGCGTACCAGGGTCTTCTTGGCCAGTCCGGGGCCACCAGAAGAACTAGGCCTCTGTGCCGCTGAATCTTGTGTATAATGGCACCCAGCAGGGGCCCTGGGGAAAAGGCATATAGCAGGATCTCCTGAGGCCATGGCTGTACCAGGGCGTCGATCCCCTGGGATAGAGGATCTCGCCTGCGACTGAAATATCTGGGTACTTGAGCGTTGGACCTGTCCGCTAGTAGGTCCATGCCCGGCGTCCCCCACTGATCCGTGATCATCTGGAAGGCCGTGGACGACAGTTGCCATTCCCCCAGGTTTAGGCTTTCTCTGCTGAGGAAGTCTGCCGTGGTGTTGTCCTTCCCGGCGATGTGGACGGCGGAGATGTCCTGGAGATTTGCTTCCGCCCAAGGCATCAGGGGGGCTATTTCTAAGGATACCTGTCGGCTTCTGGTTCCGCCCTGTCGGTTGATGTATGCCACCGTGGTGGCATTGTCCGACATCACTCTGACTGCTCTGTTGCGAAGTCTGTGGGCAAATCGTAGGCATGCTAACCAGACTGCCCGTGCCTCTAGTCGGTTGATGTTCCACTCTGACTCTTCTCTGTTCCACCGCCCTTGGGCGGTTAGTTCTTCGCAGTGTGCTCCCCAGCTGCTCAGGCTGGTGTCTGTAGTGAGCAGGGTCCAGGATGGAGAGGACATTTTTGACCCCCGGCTCATTTGGCCAGGCTGCAGCCACCACCGTAACTGATGCCGTAGTCTGGCCGGTAGAGGTAGATGCACGGTGTAGTTCCGTAATCGTGGGCTCCACCGAGATAGAAGGGCGCGTTGTAACGGTCTCATATGAGCCCGCGCCCATGGTACCACTTCCAGAGTGGAGGCCATTAGGTAGAGGTAAAGGTCCGTGGTGCGGTGGCTAACCCGAAGGGTAGAGCTCGGAACTGAAAGTGTTGTCCCAGGACTTTGAAGCGTAAGTAGAGCTGATGATCCCGATGAATTGGGATATGCAAGTAAGCTTCTGACAGATCCAGGGATGTGAGATACTCCCCTGGCTGTATGGCACTTCGGACTGACCGCAGAGTTTCCATGCGAAATCCTGGGACCCTTAAGTGCCGGTTGACCGACTTGAGGTCCAGGACGGGTCTGAAGGTGCCCCCCTTCTTGGGCACGATGAAATAAATGGAGTAATGCCCAGAATTGATCTCCCATGCAGGCACTGGGATTATGGCTTTTAGGGACAGGAGCCTCCACAAGGTAGCTTCCAGCGCCGCCCTCTTGAGGGGCAGACAAGGAGATTCCACAAACTTGTCTGGAGGGAGGTAAAGGAAATCCAGGTAATACCCTTCCCGGATAATGGCGAGGACCCACTGGTCCGAAGTAATCTTGACCCACCTGCGGTAGAATAGGGTTAGCCTGCCCCCTATGGCTTCTTCCCCCAGATGGGTCGGCTGATTCTCATTGTGGGGTGCGGCCGGGACCCAATCCCGAGCTGGTTCCCCACTTGCTGTGCCTGGTCCGAAAGGACTGGTTCCTGGTCTGAGAACGAGGTGCTTGGTAGCGAGTCCTGTAAGGGTTGAAGCGTTGAGAGCTTCTACCTCTGGATGGCCTAGGAAAAGGGCGCTGGTTCCTCCTTGACTTGTCTTCTGGTAGACGGAGCAATGGAGAGGCGCCCCATTTGTTAGCCAGTTTCTCGAGGTCACTGCCAAATAGGAGGGATCCCTTAAAGGGCATTCTTGTAAGGCGTGTCTTGGAGAAGGAGTCGGCTGACCAATTTCGTAGCCAGAGCTGTCTCCTGGCTGCCACTGAGGATGACACTCCCTTGGCTGCCGTACAGACTAGGTCAGAGGCAGCGCCAGTGAGGAACGAGAGGGCTGATTCCATTTCTTCTCCCGGGGTGTTGTTCCTGGCTTGTGATAAACAGGAACGCGTCACCAAGGTGCAGCAGGTCGCAATTCGTAGGGACATGGCTGCCACCTCAAAGGCTTGTTTCAGAATGGCGTCCTTGTGCCGGTCATGTGCATCCTTGAGGGCCGTCCCTCCTTCCACCAGAATGGTGGTGCGCTTCACAACTGCGCAAACTATGGCGTCTACCTTAGGGCACGCCAGCAGCTCCTTGGTTGCCGGGTCCAGGGGGTACATGCCAGACAAGGCCCGACCCCCTTTGAATGAAGCCTCCGGCGCATTCCACTCAAGATCGATTAGCTGCTGTGCTGCTTGTAGGAGGGGGAAGTGGTGGGCCGTTTGCCGAAGGCCTTCCAGCAGGGGGTCCATCCTAGGTGCCCCTGGGGTGCCGTGGCCCGGGATAGCCAGCTCCGACAGGCATTGGGAGACCAGGTCTGGGAGATCCTCCTTAAGAAAGAAGCGTCTCATGGTTCGATACGGCTCTATCCCCGAGGGAAGTTCTCCCTCCTCGGGGAGCTCTTCTTCTTCCACAGAGCAATCTGAATCCCCATAAGTGGGGCTTCCGGGTGGTGGGTGGCCGTGCCTAGGTCTTTTGAGGGTCCAGGGGTAGGGTCATCCAGTACGTATGGGTCCGTCCGGGGATCAGACTGCATCTTGACAAAGGTGTGGATCCCCTTGAATAATTCCACCCATGAGAGTGAAGCAGGTTCTAGCCTTAGGGGCACCAGGTCCCTAGGGTTCCCTGGCTGCTCACTGTGGCCTGCTAGGTCCGGGGTGTTCCCTGAGGAACTAGCAATTACGCTGGGCTGGGACCGGCCCTGGCCTGGAACTCCCAGGGCCTCCTCACATCGGGCACATAAGGAGTCTGCTTCCTCGCTCTGTGTGGCTCTGAGGTGGCATGCTGAGCAGAGGCCTAGAGCTCTTATGCCTGATTCTGGAGGCGCCGGCTCTGCGGACGCATGGGCACTCATACGCTCCATCGCATCTGTTATCTCTATGCGCTTTGTAATATGCGCGAAGATGTGCGCCTATCGGCGTGCGCCTACCACAACGTGCGCCTATCAACGTGCGCCTATCAACGTGCGCCCAACTATTTTCGGGTGCCTAACATACACGCCCGTCATCTGTGCGCTGAGTTCGGTCTGAGCGCTAGGGCGAGGCGGCGAACCAGGGCAGATGGTGACAGTGAGCAGGCAGGAAAAATGGCGACCTCCTAGGCGGGCTGCCACGCAGGCAGACCCCGCTAGACCTCGCTTCCTCGGAGACCAGCAAAGTAAAGATGTACGCCTTACCTGATCTTCGGCGCTTCCCGGTTGCGACCTGGGCGGTCTCCGGCTGCGGGGGGAGAGGGCGATTACCGTCAGCGCCGCGCTCGAGGAAGTGCACCCGCTGCCTCTAGGCCGCGCCCGAACTCGTCTCTCTCGGGGGCCAAGTCCTCACCGCGAACGGATCGGGACCGAGGCTGCCTCAATGCCGCGCCCGAGCCCTTCTCACTCGGGGGCTAGGTCCCTGCCGCGAGTTGGCCACCGGACCGAGGCTCGTACCTCCGAGGGACCACGGAAATCACCTCGGGAAACTCAACTGGGGGAGGGACCCGATGGTATCACCGCAGGAGTACAGGGCTCGTCTTCAGGTAGGACTTCTATGAATTTAGTCATTAGAATTTGGAAAAACGCTCAGCGAGCGTGAGGTAGCTCCAAACTGCTTTGGAGACGGAAATTACTGAGCTTCTGCACTTCCTGCAGGGGTATATGTAATACGTGCTGACGTCAGATCCTTCTCCAACTGCTAGCAGGAGCACACTATACCCATTTGTAATGAGTTAATCTGCTACATGCTAGGAAAACACAGAATATCCGACACCGAGGTCCAGGTAGGTGCAACCTCACGGTCCAAAAACCAAGACTAAAAACTTTCCATACTCTAACATATGTGAGATTGGTAGAAGTCTTACGCGATCGGAAAAGCGTAGCTACCACAGCCGTAGAATAGCCTTTGCGAGTTAACCTCTGCCTTTCAAAAGCCATGCCGCTAGACAGAAGCGATCGACATCCTCCAAACAAAAAGGCCCTTGATGCAGCAGGTCTGGGAGAATGGAAACCGCAGAGGACGTCCACCGCGAGATTGAGAAGGTCCACAAACTAGGGACCGTCTCGACCATTCTGGAGCTATCAGAATGACCTCCATTGCATGGATTTCTACCTGCTACCGCACTTTGCCGATCAGTGGCCAAGATGGGAAGACATACAGCAGAACCTCGGTGGGCCAAGGCAACTCTAGGGCATCTACCCCTTCTGCTGCCGTCTCTCTGCGACAAGCGTAGAATCTCGGTGCTTTGGCATTCTGAAAAGTTGCCATCAGGTCCATGCTGGGTGTGCCCCATGCATCGCATATGAGTTGAAAGGCGGTCTCTGCCAGCTCCTATTCTCCTGGATCTATACGGTGACTGAGAAAGTCTGCTTGCACATTGTCCACCTGGCGATGTGAGACGCTGCTATGCTTACCAAGTTTAGCTCTACCCAGCTAATCAATTGGCGAGCTTCTATTGCCACTGGTTGACTTCTGGTTCCTCCTTGGCGATTGATGTAAGCCACCCATGGTCGCATTGTCTGAGAGAATTCTGTCTGACTTGCCCTGGAGGAGAGGATGGAACACTTGCAATGCTAACCATACCACCCTGGTTTCCAGTCGATTGATCGACCAGAGCTATTTGACGAGGGACCAAAGTCCCTGCACTGATTTTCCTTGGCATACCGCACCCCAACCTGAGAGACTGGCATCTGTGGTGACCACTGTCCAGTGGGTCACCTTCAGGGGAACTCCTCGGGTTAAATTGTCTGTCACTAACCACCAATCGAGACTGGCTCGTGCTGTCTCCGTAAGCGGTAAAGGTAGATGAAAAAGGTTCCATCGGGAAAGTAATGCGGACTGCAAAGGTCTCATATGAGCAAAGGCCCAAGGTACCAGTTCTAATGTTGAAGTCATCGACCCGACAACCTGTAAATAATCTCTGACTCTAGGTGGGTGCTTGAGCATTAAACCTCGTACTTGGACTTGCAGCTTGGAGATGCGTTCCATGGTAAGAAAACCTCTGCCTTGCTGAGTGTCAAAAAGAGCACCCAAATATTCCAACGACTGAGTGGGCGCCAGTCGGCTCTTGGCGAGATTGACCACTCAGCCCAGGGATTGCAGGAGGTGAAGTACTTTCTGAATTGCCTCCTGGGAAGCACTTTTGACTTCACACGGATCAGCCAATCGTCCAACTAAGGATGCACCAGTAAACCCTCTCTATGGTTATGTACTAATCTTCGCATATATAAACCTGCCAGACATCTCAGATCTCTTTCAAAAAACTTATTAGATATCCCTACTGTTAAATCGGCAAAACTCGAACTTACCAGAAAAAGAGCATTCTCAGTGGCAGGTCCTGTTTTATGGAATTCACTTCCAGATCACATTCGTCTCACTTCATCAATACAACAGTTCAAAAAACTATTGAAAACATACTTATTTCAGAAAGCATACACCTTAACTACTTCATAAAAATCAACATTTACTCACTTCAACTGTCCTCTCTTCATTCAGACACATTCACACCATATAATATTTATTTTTCTGCTAATATCCTTTGAAAAATAGCTGGACATGAATATATACTGCGCTATGTTAGTTTTTAATTGTTTTATTTTTGTTTTATTTTGTTTTACTTTGTCAAGTACATTTATTGTGTATGTTTGGTTGTAAACCGTTTTGATTAATTCTTTGAATTGTAAAAGCGGTATATAAACATTTTTAAATAAATAAATAAATAAATGGATTGCCACCACCACTATCACCTTGGTGAATGTCTTGGGTGCTGTAGCCAGACCGAAGCCAGTTCTGATGCAGAACTGAAAATCGAAGAAACCTCTGGTGGTCTGACCGAATGCCTATGTGAAGATACGCTTCTGTGAGGTCTAAGGATGCTAGAAACTCTCCCTTGTGAACTGAGGCAATGACAGACCGAAGCGTCTCCGTGGGAAACCGGGGAACCCGGAGACATCTGTTTACACTCTTAAGATCCAGAATGGGTCAAAAAGATCCCTCTTTTTTTTGGCACTATGAAGTAAATGGAGTAACGGCCCTTCCTTTTTGCCTCTGGAGGCACTGAGACGATGGCTCCTAGTTGCATAAGTCATTGTAAGGTGTCCTGCATTGCTCTTCTTTTGGTTTCCTTTTTTTTTTTTAATTCTTTATGTTACGAGCGCGCGCGGAGCGCGGTCGTCTCAAGCGGGTGGTGAGCCCTTGGGCCACGGCAAGACTTAGGGAGGAGCCCCAAGGCACACTGTGGGAGGTGAGCCGGTGCAGGCATGGTGAGGCAGGCAGGAACAGAAGCAGGGGAGCAGGAACGGAGTCTGACCCTCAGCCGGACCTGCACGCCCATGGCAACCAACAGTGGGATGTTGATTGACGAACGGTCCTCCGAGTGTTCCCGGCCCTTTCGGACCTGCCGCTGGGTACGGCAATGGGCAGCAGGCCGGACAGAGGCGAGGGCAGACCGAGTCCATACACAGAAGACGTCAGACGGGGGCAGAAGCAAGACATCCAAGGCAGGCTGAAGCAAGACATCGAAGACATCAGGGCAAGGGCTGAAGCAAGACATGGGCACTGTCTCTCAAGGCGCCCTACACAGCCAGCACGGCTGGACTGGTCACGGACCACCCTGTCCCACAAACGCGGGAGCGTGACACGCGCAGGGAAGAGGAAGCGGTGGGTTGCTGCACTCCTGGCAGCCAAAGCAGGGAAGGTTGCTGCACTCCTGGCAGCCTCAAGCAGGAAGGAACGACGGGAACTGGATCAGGCACAGGATCAGGAACAGACATCATGGCAACATCCGGAACAGACATCAGGGCAAGACAGGACAAGGAGCCATCAAAGCAGGTGCGACCACGGAGGACCTGGATCGGGGGAGGTTACAGGCAACTGTAGAATCCAATCCGAAGGCAAGCAGGTACTGACAAGACAGTCCTTTTCTACAGCTGAAGTGGGTAACTCCCTGGGAGGAGTTTACCTGGACCGCCCCTCACTGGTCCTATAAGTAAGGTGGAGAGCTGCAGGCCAGCCCCTAGGGAAACGGGCGTGGCTGGAAACCAGGAAGTCCAAACAGCCAAGCAAGCCACAGGAACAGCTAGGCCTCTCAGGCCCTGGAGCAAGTCCTGGATAGAGCGCAGGCGAGGCCCTGGCTTCGGAGCGGCCTCCGGTGAAAAGGTGAGATACCTCCTGTAGCGCAGCAACAGGGGGGATCGTAACACTTTATTTATTAATATTTTCATATAACATATAAAGAAAATTAAAATACACTTTCAGCACTGCACTTAACATACAGCACTTTGCATACAGTATTTAACATATTCGATATTGCAAACGAGAAATTATTAACAAAATTATTAATCTAAGGAATAATTACTTATTACTTATCTTAACATGAAAAACAAAGATAATCCTGTCCAATAAAGGAAATTGGAGGCTGAAATTTAGAATCTTTTAAGAAACCAAATGGAGAATAATTAAGAAATTATTAAACAACATAGGCGTATTTCGTAACAGCTGGATTAACTTTATAAATGTCTGGCTACTGCTGAGCCCCATTAGATGTTATATTAACAGGGGAGGACTCAGCCATAGGCAAATCTGGTACCATACTAGGTAGTTGGGCATCAACAAACTGCTTCAACTGTTCACTTTGATAAAACACATAAGAGTTTACCCCTTTCTTAATTTCATATCTACAAGGATATCTTAAAAAGAAAGAAAAACCCAAGGATACAATTTGTTGTCGCATAGCCAAAAATTCCCTCCTCCGTGTTCTTGTCACCGGAGCTAAGTCTGGGTATAATTTAACTGCCTGCCCATGAAACATTGTAGGAAACTTTTTAAAATATTTCCTCATTACTCCATTTATATCTTGGGATGTAATAAAAGATACAACTAAAGTATTGCGATGGACAACATCTAAACTTGATTCCTCTAGGACAGTGGTCGGGAACCCATGGCTCGTGAGCCAGATATGGCTCTTTTGAGGGCTGCATCTGGCTTGCAGACAAGTGTCGCCACACTTCGCGGTTCCCCGCTGACCCAGCTGCTCCCCGGTCCTCCGCCGCCCGGGCTTAAAATGCTGTCAGCCCGGGCGGAACGCGGCAGGACAGCTGGAGTCAGCGGCACCGGCGTGCTCTCTTCTCCCCCCCCCCCCCCCCGCGGCCCGGAAGAGGAAGTGGAGAGCATCGGGTGCCTGCGCGGGAAGAAGAGACCACACTAGCGTGGTCTCTTCTTCCGCGCAGGCACCCGATGCTCACCACTTCCTCTTCCGGGCCACGGAGGGGGGGGGGGAGAAGAGAGCACGCCGGTGCCGCTGACTGGAGTCACGACTGGAGTCATCGGGTGCCTGCGTGGGAGTGATCGGGTGTCAGCCGGGTGCCTGCGCTGGAGTCATCGGGTGTCAGCCGGGTGCCTGCGCTGGAGTCATCGGGTGTCAGCCGGGTAGATGAGGCCATGCTAGTGTCAGACGGGAAGAAGACTGCAGCGCGGCTCGGAAGAAAATGAAGAGTTTCAACTGCGGCCGATGGGCCTCCGCGAGGGCTGAAAATGAAGGAGGTTAGCGTTGGGAGGAGGCTGCTGCTGCGAGTTCCCGGGGTGGGGGAGAGAGATAGTGAATGAGCGAGCAAGCATGTGTGTTGAGATCGTGTGTGTGTGTGTGTGTGTGTGTGAGTGAGAGATTGCATGTATGTGAATGATTGAAAGTATGTCTGTGATTGAGAGCCTGCCTGTGAGAGAGAGAGCATGAATGTAAGTTTACCATTGGGAACCTGTATGTGTAAGTTTGTAATTGAAAACCTGTTTGTGTGAAAGAGTATGTGTGTATGATTGAGATCCTTTGTGTGTGAGAGAAATCATGTGTATGTATGATTAAGAGCCTGTGTGTATAAGTAAGATAGATATCATGTGTGTCTGTGTGTGATTGAGAGCTGATTTAGGTGAGGGAGCATGTGAGTATGTGATTGAGAGCCTGTGTGTAAATGAGAGAAAGAGAGGACATGTTTGTAAGCATGTGAATGAGAGTCTGTGTGTGAGAGAAAAGACAGCATGTGATTGAAAGCCTGTGTGTGTGTGTAAGCGTGAAAAGATAGACAGCATGTGTGTAAATGTGTAATTAAGAGCCTATATGAGAGAGAAAAAACATGTGTATATGTGAGTACTGAGAGCATGTGTGTATAGGTGTGTCATTGAGAGCCAGTGTGAGAGAGAGCGCTGGTATGTGACAGAGAGGAGAAAGTTCCAAGCAAACCACCCCACCTCCTGCTAATTCTGAACAATCTCAGGACACCTGGATATCAAACGTTCCCAGGTATGCAGAGCAAAAAAATTTTTGTATCCTTATTATTTTTCATTACTGGATCTTTGTGTCTGCTATTTTGAAATATTTTGTTGGTATCTGGAAATGTTTTATATGAGTTTTTAATTATTGGATATTCCACTCATCAGCTGTTTCAAAATATGTTCTTTTTGTTAGTACAGTTTTACTGCTGATGATTTTATATTTCTTGATTTGTTTTATAAGGATAGGTGATGTTTCTTTTTTCCTTTGTTACACTGCATACAGAGACTCTGGCTTGTTGCAGTTTCCAATTCCGTTTTTTCTGCATGCTTCTTGTTATGCGTTTTGGTCTCTTTATTCTATGTTAGTCGAAGGACAGCACGTGATTCAGGTGAGGTTTTCTGCTGGTGTGTAGTTTCTGTGTAGGACTCTATAGCAGCCTGACTTGGTCCATTTTCCTAATAGGAGATGTATTGGTGTCTTAAGGCCTGGTGTAATATTTTCAGAGACTTATTGTACTTTAAAAGTGTGATCTTACATAAAATGCACACATTTACTTGTATTTAGTTTTAAACAAATTGTATGGCTCTCATGGAATTACATTTTAAAATATGTGGCGTTCATGGCTCTCTCAGCCAAAAAGGTTCCTGACCCCTGCTCTAGGAAGTTTGTCAAATTAACTGGTACTTGGGATTTTTGGGTAAGGAAATAGCAGGAATTAATGGAAGGGATATCCTCTTCCTTACCTCTCTAAAGTATCTCTTTAGAGAGATATAAGGAATCTCACCTCGTACCTGAGGAAAATTTACTATCCTTATGTTTAGATGACGTACCCGATTTTCCAATATCTCAAGACGTCTAGAGCTAGCAATTTGATCTTTAATTAAAGAGACATTGACTTTCTGTAACGACAATATATTCCTCTCATTTTCATTCACTTTTTGAGAAATTTGGGTACTCTGAGCTTGTACATTTGACAATTGTCCTTGAAAATCAGTTGTAACATTGTCAATTTTCCTTTCTAACCTAGATACAACCAGACTTAAACTATTAACCGCCTCCAGTATCTTATCCAGTGTTACCTGTCCCACCAAGGGGGGTTGCTGTAATGATGATTCATCAGCTTTATGGATAGGTGGGCCCTCTAGTTCCGTTGTAACAATCCCTTCACTGGGTGACAACGGTGCCACTCCACCGTCCAAACTTCTTTGTACAGGGGGTAGACGGCTGTCCGGACTGAGGGACGCTTCTTCACGGGAACCGCTCATATCTCCATTCTGTGCAGCTCCAACGGAGTCCTCAGCGCCTTTGTCCGAATTATCCGAATTGTTCAGGTTATTAACTTTTGGACTATTTCAATTTTTTCTCACTGTCATTGAATCGGCGTCATATGGTCAAAGATTGAATTATCGTTGAAATGCCTGCGAAAAGGAAGGGAAAGATCAGGGTGTTTCCCTCAACACCAGTATCCTCTACCCTGACTCAATCCGAGATTTTGCTCTTCTTTTGGTTTCATAACTGCAGGGAGAAATTAGAAATCGGTCCCGAGGACGCTGTGCAAAACCTAAAGCGTAGCCGTCTCTTATCACGGTAAGGACCCACTGGTCCATCCCTCATAAAACAGGGACAGTCTGCCCCCTATCTCCGGCACCGAGGAATGGATCTGCGCCCCTTTCATTGTGATGCTTTTGCACTGGAAGCAGACTGGGAGTTACCAGGTCTGCCAAATCGATGGCCCCGAAAGGACTGGGACCAAGTCTGTTGCCTGTTAGAAGCCTGTCAAAAAGGGGCCACGGGCGGTCTAGATGGGCGAAATCTTCGATTCCCTCTGAATCTGGCCCGAGAGGCAAAGGAATCTCTGGATTTCGGTCTATCCTCTGGTAACCGATGAATCTTATTCTCACCCAGAGACTGGATCATATCTTCTAGATCCTTACCGAAAGCAGTTTGCCTTTGAAGGGCAAGGACCAGTTTCTCAACCAGAGGAGCCTACGAGCTGAGAAAGCTGAAACCATGGATCTGGCCGATGTGCGCAAAAGATCATGCAGTGCATCCGCACTGTATGCCACCGAAGCTTCCAGACGACCTGCCTGGACCACCTCTTCATCCGATAAGTCAGCGTTAGCTTGTATTACTGAACCCAGTAGAGACCCGCTCGTAAGGCGAAATTGCTGCAAATAGCTGCACGCACTCCCAGTGCAGAAACCTCAAAAAATCCTTATAAGTTGCACTTCCAATTTCCTGTCTTACAGGTCCTTGAGTGCTGTAGCTCCAGTGACCGGAATTGTGGTCTTCTTGGTAACAGTAGACACTGCCGCATCTACCTTGGATACTCGAAGAAGCTCTAAAGCATCCTCTGGCAGAGGATATAGCTTGTCCATGGCCTTACTCACTTTCAAACCCAGATCTGGGGTATCCCATTCTCGGAAAAGCAAATCTGTAGCTGAGAAATGAAAAGGAAAAGAAGGAGGGCCTCTCAAACCCAGCAACACAGGATCCATAGCACCCAATTTAGATTCTTCTGGGGGGACATTCAATGCCCAGTTCAGCTAAATAGCAGGAATAAGGGGACCCAACTCCTCCTTTCTAAAAAGGCGCACCACCTTTGGGTCATCCCCCTCCGCAGCATGTGTCCCACGCATTGCATTATGGTGCTGTAAATCAGAGTCTACATCCACCCCCAGCGGGGGTTTGGGCTGGAGGTCTGGGTCATCTGGATCAGTGTACTGACTAGAAGTATCTGGAGTAATCTGGGAAACCCCTGACCGACGGATACGTTTAGGCTGAGTAGGCTCCGCACCTCCCTTAGGGGTAGACCGTTTTTTAGCAGAGGACTTAGAACTCTGAGAAACATCCTTTTTGCCAGATTGCAGCTTCCCTAACTTCCTCTCCTTATAAGCTTTATGGAGCAACAACACAAATTCAAGCAGATACAGTAAGGACGTGTAAGAAAGAGTGCGGCAGTGCCGGGCGTCCGCTCGTTTGCCGCGCGCACAATTTGGTTCACATACCGCTCGATTCAGTATTCAAATGAGACGCAAATGCAAGCGGCGTCCAAAGTGCGCCCACGAAGCGGTAGGCGTGCGTAATCCATTTTACTATATAGAGCGGTATACAGCACCTATACAGTATCCAGGGTGCGCCAGTACCTGTCATTTCAAATGTCATTCCACCGGGTAAGTGAATGGTTCTTTTCTAGCGGCTTGGGCACCATTCATGAACCTTCCCGCAGCCTTGAGTGCCCGGCTGGACGTCCGTTCATGGACCTTGAGTGCCCGGCCGGATGTCCAAAGTCGCAGGCTTGGATGTCCAGCCGGGCGCTCAAGGCAGCAGGAAGGGCCATAAACGGACGTCGCGACCTCGGACATTCATGGACCTTGAGCGCCCAGCAGGACGTCCAAAGTCAGCATCTACTACAGCCTTATTCTAGACGCAGGAGGAAGGCTCCGTACAGGCGTCCGTAGAGACTCCATATGGGCGTCCGTAGAGGCATCCATGTCTACGCTGGCACCGGAGCCTCAGGACACCTAGCGGATGCCCATCTCTCCGGCGTCCGTAGAAGCGTCCATGTCTCTGCCTTTACGGACGCCTATCTTAATGGACACCCATCTCTCTGGCGTCCGTAGAGGCATCCATGTCTCCGCCTTTACGGACGCCTATCTTAACGGACACCCATCTCTCCGGCATCCGTAAAGGCGTCCATGTCTGGAGCCTCAGAGACGGATAGATGGTACAGTTGAACCGAAACATATCACATACCTCCTCCGATCCTGCTGCTGGGTTCTCCGGTCGGATGGGTTCTTCTTGCTGCTGGGCTCCCCTGTTCGCTTCTCCAATCTGTCGAGCGTTTCTCATTAGAGCATTTCTCATTCTGCTTCTCAACCAAATGAAAAATAGCGCCAGAGCAATAATATACATGTTGTCCATGGCACTGTCCGGTTCGAAGCTGACCGAGCACCACACTTACGCCAGGGTCAGAGTAGGCGGTAAATTTGCAGGTTAAAGACGCGGCAAAATAGCTGGTTAAAAGGGCGATAATCTGGGCGCACGTTACTGTATCGGAGGGAATAGCTAAATCGATCATTAACATATCATATATATGCGGGCGGGTGGAGACGGATACGCGTCCATTTCAATAAGCGGTAAGGACGCGTAAAACCAGATACTGAATCGCGGGTTAGCCTTACGCGTCCAAAATGTGCGTCCAAAGCGGGTTAAAAACAGGGTAACCACGGTCACGCTTTACTGTATCGGCCCGACTGTGAGGAAAAAGAGGACGAGGAGTCAGAGGCCCCCTCGGGGCTATCCTCCTTGGCAGGGGAAATAGATGTGAAGGTTCCCCGTCCGTTGGAACACCTTGCTGGGGAGAAAAAGGAGGTAAAAATCCCTTCCCCCAGCGCTGCACTAGTCACAACCCTAAAAGATTGAAAAAGAGCCTTCGTTCTCGCACTGAAAGGGAACTGATCAGCTTTAGAGGTCCCTACAGGGACTCGGGCAGACTTTGCTTCTGCTAGTTTTGCAGATTTAACATTTTTTCCGGCTCCCGATGACCCCTCCCTGCCCGGGATACAATCAGAGCAAAGATCCTCCCTAGAGAGTCGCGTGCGGGCGGCAAATCGACGAACGCGGCATCGAGTTATGACAGAAAAACTAAATTAAACAAAATACAACAAATTTTGAAAAAAGTACATCTTATGCGCCGGCAAATATAGTATCTCACGGAAGTGTTGGAGATGAAAACTGTAACACATGGGAGGCTGGCAGGCACCTGATGTTCCCAATGGACAGAAGTGGGGAATGAGATTGGGTAGGGTTAGCGTCAGGAAGAGGAAGGAGAGTGGATCCGTAGGTAGGGGAGAAGGGGAAAATGGCCATGAGACAGCTAGAAGTGTGCAGACAAGCTGAAACCTCCCTATTATATCAGTGCATGGCTAAGTATGTCACAGGGTAATGACAGTCATGAAGCAAGCTCAGTCCTCTTGTATCCTGCTGTTCATATTCAGCTAATTGTAAAACAAGAATGCACGCGACCGTACGTGCACCTGGGGGCGAGTGAGCAAAGATACGCTGGAGTTTTAAATCATGTGCACAAGTACGTGTGTATGATGTAAAATACGCCCAGCATGTGTACTCGAGCAGACGTAAAGCACATTTCTGCCTTAAGAATTTGTCGGCTTTAATGCGTACAGGGAAGAGGATTTTAAACCCTGCTCAGGTTAAAGCCATTCCCAGTTTTACCCATTAGCCCACCAGTTTGCCCAGTCTATCTTAGGGGCATCCAGACCCTTCTAGTTCCTCATCCTGCACTCCCCCCAATTGAGCAAGACCCCTCACCCTATCGGGTTAGTCCTAAAAAGTGATTTCTGCAGACTTACACCTCATCAGGAGCAGCAGGAAATATACGCAGCTAACAGTGCGCCACGAGGAGCGGATTTTAAAAAAGGGGCGGAGCCAGCAGTTAGCACGAGCAAGTAATTAGCAGCTTTTGAAATTCATGTCGCTCACGTGCGGCCACGTATTCATCTTTTAGTGCGAGTAACGCTTTTAAAATTTGTCCCATTCAGTTCTGTATCCTGGTCCTGCTGCTGAGGGCTCAGCCAAGTCCCTTGAGAAACTTTGTGGATGCTCCCCAGCAGGTGCCTCATGAAAGACATCTGAGATAAATTCCTAGACTGCCTCACAGGGACCGTCTCACGTGAAAAGATCCAAACATCCAATCTCAGGTGCCAGCTCAGACCCAGAGCAATGCTGGAGCTGGAGTCAGGAGAAAAGTCACAAACGACCTTCATAAATCAGCCCTCGAGTCCACTTAACATGCAGATAGTGCAATTTTTACCTAGGGAGATGAGGGTCTCATAATTCTCCTTCATCACGTCCCTGTAAAGCTCCTTCTGCCCCTCATCTAAATACCCCCACTCCTCCTGGGAGAAATAGACAGCGATGTCCTCAAACGTCACCGGCACCTGAAACACAAACCAGAAATACTCAAAGACACGTGGAGGGGCTCAGGGTGCATTAGATCTCAGCTGGATTTATTCTCCTAACATTTTATCATTGAAAAGAGGGCACCAGGACCCCTCTTCCCCAGGAAATGCCAGATTTGTTCCCTTTGTGTTGCCCTCCATAGACCCCCAAGGTTTTCAAATCAAACTGGAAAATATTCTCTAATACCAGAGACAGAGAATATGAAATGTCATTGCGTGGATAAATCACATTATAATAAAAAGGAAGCTATAAGAGCATTATCCAGAACATCAGGAACATCTGGTTCTATTCCATCAGGAGCAGGAAGAGTTTGGTGTCCTGGGCAGTGACATATCTCCCATTGTGATGTATGAATTCTGTATTCAGGGTGTTGAAACCATGGGCACATAGGGATCATGCCCCAAATCTCAAACAGATATTTAGTTTCCTTCTCTGCAGGGCAAAGGAAAGGAGAAATTATTACTTACCTGATAATTTCCTTTCTTCTGCATTCTAGCAGGTCAATCCACAGAAATGGGTTATACACCTCTACCAGCAGATGGAGACAGAGTAAAAGCTGACGTCAAGGACATATAGCCCTGTCCCGACATCAGCCCGCAAGTATTCTCTGGAAAAGCCAAACTGTAGACAAACTGATTATACTTGAAAATAAATTAATCCAAACAGAGAGGATATATAGAATTATTAAATTTGTTTTATATCACTATTTCAATAACAAATTATTAGGAACAACACCATCAGTAATAGTGCAAATATGATTTAATCCATCGCCTCTCGCCATGCAATGGGCCGCAGGCAATTTCAGCGATTAGTCAAGTACTAGGTATATAATTTATTTATTTTATTTATTTTTATTTGCATTTCTTATATACCGGCATTCGCGATGGGAGTCGCATCATGCCGGTTTTCAATTAACAGGGTGTGACAAAAGAAGAAATACTTAGAACATTAACATGTGATAGAAGAGGAAATAGCAGTTACAATAAAACATGGACATAATGCAACTTGGAATGTAAAGAAAGCGATAGAGAAAATTAAAAATGAGGTAAAAGAAACAACAATGTAATAAACCTGCCAATTTAAAAGAGAAAGAGCATTATGGAGTTGTCGAATTTGTTGATTACACTTAGGGGAGGTCTTAGTTGCTTGGATTGAAAGAAAGTTCAATTGGTATCTGGAAAGGCTTTCATAAATAACCAAGTTTTTAGTCTTTTTCTAAATGTAGGCAGGGTTCCTGTCTCAGTTCTGGTGGGATGGAGTTCCTGCTGTAGAGAATTACATTTGGTGTAGTTCCGTATCTACTCAAAATATTTTATTCAATTAATTTAAAACCGTTATTTTATTATTTTTACCCCCAAAAATATATTTACTAAATCCTAAGATTTACAAATTTGTGTTCTAATACCACTATCACCATAGGTTTTACTTTAATTTCAAACCTGTCCCTGTCATTATTACTCTGGTTTTTATTGTATCATTAAATCCTAAGATTTAGTATACTTAGCCCCACTATAGATTTTTAATTCAACACTGTCCCGACATGGGCCATGTTTCGACTGTTTCCAGTCTTCTTCAGGGGATGCCTTGTATCTTAATTTCAACTTCAAAATCAATTTTGCCTTTCCAGCGCTAGTCATTCAATTTGACCTAGGACACAAAGTAAAATTTAAATTCTAAAAGATTAAAAAGTCTTTCACCACAAGTACACATGACACCACACCCTTCCTAAAAAGTCTCACATCTTTAAACAAACCTTATCCCATTTCACAGTGTAATTTCCTACCTTTAAAGAGATTTTACTACTCACAAAATCATTTCTGCTGGGTTTTCATTTGTGCAGTAATGGCGCCTCTGCGTTCAAATTCGTATCTTCACTTCCTGCCAAGGTATTTATGCATCCCCCCCCCCCCCGGAAATATCAGCTGTCAATCAACTTTAAAGGGATCATTCTTCAAAAAGACCGACCAGTCAATTTCTCTATTTAACCCACTAGGGGTTACTGTTTGGAAATAATGAATCCATTTCTGCTCCTTTTGTAAAAGGATTAAATCAAAATTCCCACCTCTCTGTGGACGTTTTGGTTGTTCTATAACCGCAAATCTGAATTCAGAAAACTCATGTCCTTCTGTTACACAATGTTGGACCAGGGGCACTTCAATCTTTTGTCTTACTATGGAGCTCCTGTGCTCAATCATTCTCGTCCTCAAACATCTTTTTGTTTTACCGATGTAGAGTAAAGGGCATGGGCACCAAATGCCATAAACAACCCCCACTGCAGAACAATCAGTATGTGTCCTGAATTTAAACATGCCCCCTTTAAAAAAAGGCAATGTTTGTCCACTGAAGGACTGCTCGCACACCCAGCACCTGTTACACGGATAATGTCCAATTTCTCCCAATTCTTCTTCTTCCTTCGGAACAGTTATATCATCAGTAAAATTTGAATGTACAATATTATCACGGATGTTTTTACCCCTTTTGAGGGCAAATAGAGGGCCATTATTAAATATGTGGTGTAGGCTCAATACATGCCAGTGTCGCTTAATACTGTGTTGTATCCGATAGACTTGGGGAGAGTATGGTAAAACGCAAATCATCCTATCACTACTATCTTGTCTCTGTGATGGCTTCAGAAGTAATTCACGATTTGCCCACCGAGTCCTTTTGTAAGCCTTTTTCACCACATAAGAAGGATACCCCCTTGCACAAAAACTCTGTATCATTTCTTTTGCACGTATTTTATATTCGTTTACTGTAGAACAGACTCTCCTAAGTCTCAAAAACTGTCCCATCGGGAGATTGGAACGTAGGTGTTGGGGGTGGCAGCTCTCGTATCTAAGTAGAGTGAATTACTTCTGAAGCCATCACAGAGACAAGATAGTAGTGATAGGATGATTTGCGTTTTACCATACTCTCCCCAAGTCTATCAGATACAACACAGACTGCCAACAGGAAGGCTGTCTTCAAAGTTAATAGTCGGAGAGACAGGCCACAGAGAGGTCTGAAAGAGGTTCCTGCTAGGAAATCAAGGACCAGGTTGAGGTTCCAAAGAAGCACCGGCCACTTTAGGGGTGGTCGGATCTGCTTGACTCCTTTCAGAAAGCAGGAGACAGAGTGAGAGGCTATGCTGCTGCTCTCGCTCTTGGTTCCGTAGCATGACAATGCAGCCACCTGTACCTTGATGGAATTGAGAGACAATCCCTTCTGTAGGCCGTTCTGCAGGAATTCCAAAATCACAGGAATTCTGACTGAGCTTGGTATGATGTCGCGGTCCTCGCACCAGGCTTCGAATACTCTCCAAATCCTTATGTATGTTAGGGATGTGAAGAACTTGCGTGCTCGGAGTAGGGTGTCAATCACAGCCCCCGAGTATCCGCTCTTCCTTAGGTGAGTCCTCTCAATGGCCATAAGAGAGAATCGAGCTGGATCCTCGTGGAGGATCGGTCCCTGTTGGAGCAGGTTTCTGTGTGGAGATAGTGGGAGGGGGCTCCCTGTCAGCAGTCTTCGCATGTCTGCATACCACGGTCTTCTTGGCCAGTCCGGGGCCACTAGAAGTACTGGTCCTCTGTGGTGTTCTATCTTGTGAATGATTGCGCCCAATAGGGGCCACGGCGGGAAGGCGCATAACAGAGTCTCCTGTGGTCAGGTCTGTATCAGGGTATCGATTCCTTGGACTGGGGTTCCCGCCTGCGGCTGAAGAAGCTGGGCACTTGGGCGTTGGACCGGTTTGCCAGGAGGTCCATGGTTGGAATTCCCCAATGGTTTACTATCAATTGGAATGCTGTGGTCGACAGCCTCCATTCTCCTGGGTCTAGACTTTCTCTGCCGAGGTAATCCGCAGCGATGTTGTGTTTCCCGGCGATGTGGATGGCCAAGATCTCTTGGAGATTCACTTCAGCCTATGACGTTAGGAGGTCTATTTCCAGGGACACCTGTTGGTTTCTGGTTCCTCCCTGATGGTTGATGTAGGCCACTGTTGTAGCGTTTTCCGACATTACCCCGAGTCTCGGATTCTGTGACTGAACCGTAGGCAGGCTAGTCTGACTGCCCGGGCTTCTAGGCGATTGATGTTCCATCCTGACTCTTCTGTGTTCCATTGCCCTTGGGCGGTTAGTTCCTGGCAGTGTGCTCCCCATCCTCGTAGGCTGGTATCCTTGGTGAGCAGGATCCAGGTTGGTGAAGATAGTCTTGTTTCCTGGCTCAGATGGCCTTCTTGTAGCCACCATTGTAGTTGGGCCCGAACTCTGCCCAGGAGCTGGCGAAGTACGGTGTAGTTCTGGGACAGTGGATTCCATCATTATAGTAGTGAGCATTGTAGAGGTCTCATGTGAGCTCGTGCCCATAGCACTACTTCCAGTGTGGATGCCATAAGGCCGAGGACTTGTAGGTAATCCCATGCTGTGGGGCGAGGTTCGCTCAACAGGGTTCGTAACTGGCTCATCAGTTTTGATCTCCTGGTCGGTGATTTTGGTGTCAAACCGGACTCCCAAGTATTCTAGAGATTTGGAGGGCTGCAGACAGCTCGTTTGTGTTGACCACCCACCCGAGACTCTCCAGTAGTTTTGACTCTGTTGGCTGCCTGGGGACTTTCCTCTGGGGATTTCGCCCTGATCAGCCAATCATCTAGGTAAGGGTGTACGAGGATTCCTTCCTTCCTCAGTGTTGCTGCCGCCACCACCACTATGATCTTGGTGAATGTCCGGGGTGCTGCGGCTAACCCAAATGGTAGTGCCCGTAACTGGTAGTGACGGTCTAGGATCTTGAAGTGTAGAAAAACGATGATACTCTTGATGGATCGGAATGTGTAGGTAGGCTTCCGACAGATCCAGGGATGTGAGGAACTCTCCCGGTTGTATCGCCCTTATTACATAGCGTAGGGTTTCCATGCATAAAAAAGGAATCTTCAGGTGACGGTTGACCGACTTGAGGTCCAAGATGACTCTGAACATTCCCTCTTTCTTGGACATGATAAAATATATGGAATAATGCCCAGTATTTATTTGTTGTGGAGGCACCGGTGTTATAGCCTCTAGGGCTAGCAATCTGGTCAGTGTAGCTTCCACTGCCATCCTCTTGGAGGGGTTGTGGCAGGGGGATTCCACAAACATGTCCGGGGGAGGGGGGTTGAAATCCAGGTAATATCCATCTCGAGTGATGGTTAGGACCCACTTGTCTGAAGGTATCTCAACCCATCTTTGGTAGAATAGGGCAAGTCTGCCCCCTATGGCTTCTTCCTTTGGACAGGTCGGCTGATTCTCATTGTGGGATGCGACTGGGGCCTGGGCCCGAGCTGGTTCCCCTTTTGTTGTGCCTGTTCCGAAAGGACTGGTTCCTGCTTGCGGGACAAGGCGCTTGATATGTGTTTCTGTATGGGTTGAAGCGCTGCGATCCTCTACCCCTGGAGGTTCAGGGGAAGGGTTGCTGGTTTCTCTTATTCCTGTCCTCTGGTAGCCATGGCAGTGGGGACGCGCCCCATTTGTTGGCTAGTTTCTCTAGTTTGCTTCCGAACAGGAGGGATCCCTTGAAGGGCATCCTTGTGAATCTTGTTTTGGAAGAAGCGTCGGCCGACCAGCTCCAGAGCCTGAGTTGACTCCTGGCTGCCACGGCTGATGACACTCCTCTAGCTGCAGTGCGCACCAAATTGGAAGCAGCATCTGCGAGGAATGATACTGCTGGTTCCACAGCTTCCCCAGGAGTGTTGTTACTGGTCTGTGATAAGCAGGCACGTGTCACCATGGCACAGCAGGCCGCAATCTGTAGAGACATAGCGGAGACGTCAAAGGACTGTTTGAGGATGGATTCCAGACGTCTGTCTTGAGCATCCTTGAGCACTGCTCTTCCTTCCACTGGGATCGTAGTGCGCTTCGAGACCGCGCAGACCATGGCATCCACTTTCGGGCATGTCAGTAGGTCTTTGGCCGCCGGTCCAGAGGGTACATGGCTGCCAGAGCCCGTCCCCCTTTGAACAGACTCTGGGGCATCCCATTCCAGATCAATTAGCTGCTGGAACAGAGGGACATGGCGGGAGGTCTGACGGAGTCCCTCTAGCAGAGGATTCGTCTTAGGTTCCCCCGAGGCACTTGTGCCCGGGATAGCAAGTTACTTCAAGCTGTGCGTGACCAAGTCTGGAAGCTCGTCCTTGGTGAAGAAATGCCTCATGGTTCGGTGAGAATCTGTCCCCAGAAACAGTTCCCCTTCCACCAGGAGTTCTGATTCCTCCTCTGAGTTGTCCGTGTCCCTGAAGGTGGGGCTTCTTGGCAGTGGAATCACTTCCCTGGGCCTAGAGCGTCCCGGGGTGTTGAGGTCCGCTGGTGGAAGTTGTGGCCGTATTATTGGAGGCTCCGGCTGCATGTGAACAAAGGTATGCAGGCCTTTAAAGAATTCCACCCAGGAGATAGATGCTGGGTCTAAACTATGAGGCACTGTGTCCCTGGGGGGTCCCGTTTGAGGGAGGGCCCCACTGGAGGTCACTAGGTCCGGGGTACTGAATGATGAGATAGAACCCAGTACCGGCTGGGGGTGGCCCTGGGCTGGATCCCCCAGGGCCTCCTCGCACTGAGTACACAGGGTGGTGGCCTCCTCATGTTGTGCAGCTCTGATGTGGCATGCTGGGCAGAGGCCCTGAGCCTTGAGCTCCTTCTCCGGTGGTGCTATGGATTTGTGCGCGTAAATACTGTTATGCGCTCTGGTGCGAAGTTGTGCGGGTAGATTTGGCGTGCGCTCAGGATGTGCGCGCTGTTGTGCGCCTGGCACAGTGAGCACGTCATGTGCGTCTCTTGTGTGCACGGTACTTGAGCGTGTATGTTGTGCGCCTCTGTGTGCAAGGATCGAAGTGATGGGTAGAGCAGCGAACAGATCAAAATGGTGCCGGCCACCACGCGGACAATATCGACCACCTCGGGGGGGGGTCTCTATGTGGGAGGACCCTTGGATCTGACCGGGGTCTAGCCCTGCTAGGGCAGATCAACCCGGTGGCACTGGTCCCAGCTGGCGACCTGTGCAGCTCCTCGAGCTTCGGAGACCGAGACTTTAAAAAGATTTCTACCTTACCTTGTCTCGGCATTTCCTGGTTTTGTTCCAGGCGGTCTCCGGCTGCGGGGCAGAGGGAAAATACCTTCATCGCCGCGCTCGAGGTTGCACCCGCTGCATCTCAGCCTCACCCGAGTTCGGGTGCTAGGTCCCCTCTGAGGGTTGGCCGCCAGACTGAGGCTTACCTCCGAGGGATCGCGGAAATCACCTTGGGAATTCTCAACTGGGGGAGGGACCCGATGGGTGTCACCGCAGGAGAGCGGGGCTCGTCTGTAGAGGTAAGATTTCTTCTTATTTTGGTTTTTCTCTGGTAAATTTACTCTAACGCTTTGTGAGGGTGCATAGAGTCCCTAACTGCTATGGAGACGGAAAATACTGAAGAGCTGCATTTCCTGCAGGGGTATATGTACTAGGGCTGACGTCAGATTGAAATCTGATCCGTCTCCCAACTGCTATCAGGAGTACACTATACCCACTGGTCCTGAGTCCGTCTCCCAACTGCTATCAGGAGTACACTATACCCATTGGTCCTGAGTCCATCTGCTACACGCAAGGAAATACAAGATTTTTATTTTTTTTTAAATTAGCTTCACCCACAAAGAGAACGAAGCAAAAATCCCCAGGGGGAGACTTCCCTGGTGAATCCAGCAACAGGCAGGAGGGGACCTCAGGGCACAGAGAGTGAGCCAGTCCCCTGGCTATCAGGGGCCCCAGAAACAGCCAGGAGTAACCAACCCCCCATTCGCCCAGCTCGACCCAAGCAATGGCAGCCACTGGAACCTGTCACCTCGGGGAGCTGCAGCGCTTCTCAAACTTCCAGATCAGTCAGGACTGCAGGTTTGCACCTCTACCAGAGAATACGGAGAGACTGCAGGTGGCACTCTCGGTTATGTAGCAGTGCCTCAAGGGTTTGTTCTCTGCCTCAATCTGCTAGTAGGGAGGTATAAACCCACTGGTCTGGAATGGTCTGGGTACATCCAGAAAAGTTACATCAACAGTATAAAGGCTTACAGGTTAAGGGTAGTAACCGCTGCACCAGCAAGTTACCCCCATGCACTTTTCTCCTTTCTGGCCCACAAAAACCAAAATAAAGAACAAACTACACCCAGGAAAAGTTATCTGGGTTACTACAGGACAGGGATTTCTCCAATCAGACTAACTTTACCCAGGCAGCACTGAATATCAAGTCTCTCCAGCTAAAATTTACCCTACCCAGAGCACCTCCACCAGCTAAAGTTTCTACAAATAATGAGTTATGAGCAACCCAAAGTTTCACAGGAGAGTAGGGGGAGAAATTCCTATCTCCAGTTTTGTAAAGGCAACTAGAAAAGTACCCAGACAAGCCCTTGGGAGCATCAAACTCTCAGTGTAAAAAGGCAAAGGAGAGAGGAGGAGGCAGAGGGGGAAGGTAAAGAAATCACAGGAAGCAGAAACTGAGAGGGTCCTTAAGCAGGAGGAGCTGCTGCTGCTGTATGAGGGGGAGAAGCATGAAGAAGAGCCTGAGCGGATGCAGAGAATAAGGAGCCCAAAGAATGGATTCAGTGAGAGGCTGGGGGGATGGGAACAGTCCCAGGCTGCATCCCCTGCCCCCCTCCTACCTGCTGAGCAGAAAGCCCTGCAGCCATTCTCCTGCCCCTTCTCCAGAGCAGGATTTCCAGCCCCGGCTCCCTCCCTGCACGGTCCCTGGGGTGGGGGATGGGATCAGTCCCAGGCTGCATCCCCTGCCCCCCTCCTACCTGCTGAGCAGAAAGCCCTGCAGCCATTCTCCTGCCCCTTCTCCAGAGCAGGATTTCCAGCCCTGGCTCCCTCCCTGCACGGTCCCTGGGGTGGGGGATGGGATCAGTCCCAGGCTGCATCCCCTGCCCCCCTCCTACCTGCTGAGCAGAAAGCCCTGCAGCCATTCTCCTGCCCCTTCTCCAGGGCAGGATTTCCAGCCCCGGCTCCCTCCCTGCACGGTCCCTGGGGTGGGATCAGTCCCAGGCTGCATCCCCTGCCCCCCTCCTACCTGCTGAGCAGAAAGCCCTGCAGCCATTCTCCTGCCCCTTCTCCAGAGCAGGATTTCCAGCCCCGGCTCCCTCCCTACAGGGTCCCTGGGGTGGGGGATGGGATCAGTCCCAGGCTGCATCCCCTGCCCCCATCCTACCTGCTGAGCAGAAAGCCCTGCAGCCATTCTCCTGCCCCTTCTCCAGAGCAGGATTTCCAGCCCTGGCTCCCTCCCTGCACGGTCCCTGGGGTGGGGGATGGGATCAGTCCCAGGCTGCATCCCCTGCCCCCCTCCTACCTGCTGAGCAGAAAGCCCTGCAGCCATTCTCCTGCCCCTTCTCCAGAGCAGGATTTCCAGCCCCGGCTCCCTCCCTGCACGGTCCCTGGGGTGGGGGATGGGAACAGTCCCAGGCTGCATCCCCTGCCCCCCTCCTACCTGCTGAGCAGAAAGCCCTGCAGCCATTCTCCTGCCCCTTCTCCAGGGCAGGATTTCCAGCCCTGGCTCCCTCCCTGCACGGTCAAGGTTTTCATCTTCCGGTCTCAGCACCACGTTCGGTACAGGGAGCACCGCCCCCTTCCAGCAGGAAGTGACATCAACCAGGAAGAGGAAGTGGGAACTGCAGCCGCTGCACAAGGAGCTTCTAGAAACAGAAACTTGACGGTAGAAAAAAACCCTATGGCCCTTCTAGTTGGAATGGACGCTGGGAAATGTAGTCCTGCACTGTCTTTCCTCAGTCTGAGTTTTATGGGAATTGTGGGAAATGTAGTCCTATGGCGTGGGTTGTTGCAATTGGCTGATTAATAAAGCCAAGTCCAGTTCCGTTCATAAAATCCAAAATGGGTAACTCTGCAGCCTCTCAGAGAGACTGGGGAGCAGGGGGAGGGGAAACAGGAAAAGAAAGAAGGAGGGGAGAGCAGGGAGGTGGGAGAAGGAAGGAGGGAAAAGGGAGGGATTCTGGGGACAGAGCAGGGTGAGGAGGCGCAGGAGGGAGGGAGACTGGGAAGGATCAGGGAGAGGGTAAGGAAGAGAGAGGATGTGAGAGAGAGAGAGCCCCCTCTGACTGCTGCCCTCTGCCTCCCCCGCCCAGCACTGACAGCAGGAGCTGAGGCTGCACACAAGGCTGCAGGATTCAGGATCAGCTGGGACTGCACTCTCAGGAATATTGGGACTGGCAGACTGGGAGCTCAGATTCATACTTTATACCTGGAAGGAGAGCATCAGCTGATGAGGAAGGAAGCAATCCTGGAGCTAGGACCTGCCCTCAGGATGATGTAGTATCCTCTAGCACTGAGAATAGTTCTCCAGGAGCAGGGGCCCAGGAGGGAAGACTGGGAGCTCAGATTCATACATTATACCTGGAAGGAGAGCATCAGCTGATGAGGAAGGAAGCAATCCTGGAGCTAGGACCTGCCCTCAGGATGATGTGGTATCCTCTAGCACTGAGAATAGTTCTCCAGGAGCACGGGCCCAGGAGGGAAGACTGGGAGCTCAGATTCATACATTATACCTGGAAGGAGAGCATCAGCTGATGAGGAAGGAAGCAATCCTGGAGCTAGGACCTGCCCTCAGGATGATGTGGTATCCTCTAGCACTGAGAATAGTTCTCCAGGAGCACGGGCCCAGGAGGGAAGACTGGGAGCTCAGATTCATACATTATACCTGGAAGGAGAGCATCAGCTTGATGAGGAAGGAAGCAATCCTGTGGCTAGGACCTGCCCTCAAGATGATGTAGTATCCTCTAGCACTGAGAATAGTTCTCCAGGAGCACGGGCCCAGGAGGGAAGACTGGGAGCTCAGATTTATACTTTATACAATGAGCAAGAGAAACTCTCTGTAATGCAAAGCCACAGCCAGGCAATTTGGTGCCTATGGCACCTTCACCCATGCAAGAAAACCTGACACTGCGAGTTAGGATACTCTGTCACATGTCTGTACAGCAATACCCAAGGCTGGTAGAGCCTCGCATCCCCATCCCAGCTTGTCACATCCACCTTACACATAATTAAAAATTATACATTTATAATAACAGATTTTACATGAAAAGGTCTATTCAAACTGCAGTCTTCTTGGATAAAATATCACTTTCAATATGTATATTTACATGCAATGCTATAGTACCGGCCAAAAAACCCTGCAGAACACTTGGAGGGCAAATTATATTAGGCCTGCATGGGCATGGGCTTGGCCCTTTGAAAGTCACAAGAAAACAGAATTACAATACAATACACTTTCTATATCAGAACAGCACTAACTACCATCACTCAAACAGCATCAAACCTACCTATGAAAAGGTAATAATGCAAACACAGAACAAGCCAAGCTGCTATAGATCTCTATACAGAAACTGTACACTAGCAGAATACCTCTCCTCGTCACACATGCAGAATACAGACAGACCCTCACCAAATACAGACTAAGCAGACCATAAAATATAAATGGAAAAGTGCAGACAAAAGCTGAACTGGAAATCGCAAGAAGCCAGACTCCGTATGCAGTGCAACAATGGTCACCGCATCTCAAAAAGGATTTAGCTGCACTGGAGGAAGTGCAGAGAAGGGTGACCAAAATGATAAGGGGTATTGAACGGCTGCCCTGTGAGGAAAGGCTAAAGAAGTTAGGGAAATTCAGCTTAGAGAAGATACGACTGACGGGGGATATGGTAGAAGTCTACAAAATCATGAAAGGACTTGAATAAGTTAATGTAAATTGGTTATTTACTCTCTCAGATAATAGAAGGACCAGGGGGCACTCCATGAAGTTAGCAAGTAGATCATTTAAAACAAATCAAAGAAATTTTTTTTCTCTCAGTGCATAGTTAAGCTCTGGAATTCATTGCCAGAGGATGTGGTTACAACAATTAGTGTAAATGGGTTTAAAAAAGGTTTGGATAAGATCCTAGAGGAAAAATCCATAAACAGTTATTACGGTAATTAATAAGCAATAGCAACTTGTGATTTATCTAATGTTTGGGTACTTGCCAGGTACTTGTGGCTTGGATTGGCCACTGTTGGAAACAGGATACTGAGCTCGATGGACCCTTGGTCTGACCCAGTATGGCATATCTTATATTCTTATTAAAATCATGAAATATAAATTTCATTCATAGCAATACAAATACATGAATAAAGAATGTAATTCATAACAGCTAACAAATAGAAAAATACGTAATAATTAAAACTCATATGAACATTTTCCAAACACCAATAAAATATTTCAAAATAGACACAATAATTAAAACACACAAGGATTTAAAAAAAAAACAAAAAACCCTGCTCTCCATATCTATGAACGTTTGATTTTCAGATCCCTGAGATTGTCATGATTTAGCAGAAAGAGAGGAAGAAGGTTTGTTGCACATAACTTTTATGCTCTCACACACACATGCTCTCACACACACATGGTCTCCCTCTCTCTCACACACATGCTCTCACACGCACATGATCTCTCACACATACTCAACACTCACATACACGCATGCATGCACAAACACAATCTCTCATTCTTTCATACATGCTCACACATACACGTATGCAGATCTGTCTCATTCTCCCACACTCTCAGACATGCACATATGCTGTCATTCTCACTCATATACACACACACACAGTCTAACTCCCCCCCCCCCTGAAATAGCATCAGCAGTCTCCTTCATCCCTCACAGCCTTCAGGATTACTTCTAGGGGTTGACTCAGCTCAGGCCTAGAGCTCCTTCCTGCAGAGCAGGTCGTGCCAATCCTCTTTTCCTAAGGCCCCGCCGGCAATTCCAGCAGGGTCACGGCACTGCTCCTCCTCCTCAGATCCCGCCGGCGATTCTGTCAGGGCCGTGGTGTTGCTCCTTCTCAGGGTGACATCACCGGCAGTACTATGGGGCCCTTCAGGTGTAGACCTATGGCTGAGGCCATAGGCACACTACGGCTCTGCTGTAATCCCAGGGTAAAGAGGAGAAACAGATCACAATCTGTGGTATCCTGCCACTAGGCCTGAAAAGAAACCTGACCAAGGATAATATGGTCCAGCTCCAGAACCGGAGACTTGCCCTTGTTATTGAACTTCTCATAATCTGTACCTGAACTTGACTGAGGATCATTCTGTAATTTGTCCCCTTCTTTTCCTGTTCTCTGTTATTGAAATCGCTCTCTCTATTACTTTGCTAACAGATGTAAAATTGCCAGGACAGTGACGCTCCCTGAATCTGAATGGGAAGTAGAAGGGAGGACCCTTCCCACTGCAGAATTTTGTCCTTTTGGGGGATTGGGGTGGGGAAGCCATTCTAGAAATGCTGGAGGGCTGGAAGGTGATCAGAGAGCCACAAGTCCTAATGCAGGGCTCTCTGTCACCGACAATGGCTCTAACATTGCAAAGGCTTTATTTCTTGTAGACCAGATCTCTCCAGCTGAAATGTATTCATAGCTCTCTGTTGCTTATAGCTTGCTTGTTAAATCTGTCTGTATTGTTGATTCCTTGATCTATTGCAATTATTTTACTTTTTCCTTTGCTTGCATGTAGAATCTGTTATTTCCAATAAGAAATATAGAAGGGTGGCTCTTTAATCTAAGAGGAACTTAGCTTGGTGAATCTGCTGTGGGGTTCAAAGATTGGATTTACCTGTCCAGTCTAGTCCATTGTACAAACCTGTCTCTATAGGGGAGGAGCCAGTGGATGGAAGGTACTAGAAGAGAGAGAAGAAAAAGTAAAACCTGTCCTATCCAGTTCAAGGCACACCCTCAACGTGCAGCCTGAATGAAAAGCATACAGCATGGCTATGAGCTAAGGGATTTGTTTCAAAATATTTATAAATCATCCCCTGATACCTCTACCCTCACTGTCACAAATAAGAAAAACCTGATTCCAACAGAATGTGAGACTTAAGGCTACACCAACCCACATTCGTGCCTGGGACAGGGGCCTTGCTAGAGAAATCTCTTCTGACGATTGGCTGGATGTCTATGAACAGACAGGCAAAACTTCTATTTCCTCCTTGTTGGTTGAAAATAGCTACAAACTACTTTACAGATGGTGTTTATCCCCTGATAGACTAATGAAAATGTCGCCCAGGTTTGATGGGAGGTGCTGGAGAGGCTGCAGACATGTGGTGGACAGGAGAGTGCATATCCCCATTGTGGGAACAGATCGAAGTTACTCTCTCCGATATATTATCTGAACCTGTGCATTTACAGATGGATATGGCGCTTTTAAACAGCTGGAGACCTGGTAATCAGTCTAACTCCCATCCTTTCATGACACAGGCGTGCACAGCAGCTAAGCTTCAGACCTCCAGCCCAAGTTTGGCAAGTGTTTGGATGAGACTTGACAATGTTTGTACTGTGAACAAATTAAGAGCGGCGAAGCATCACAGCCCGAGCTGCTTCCATTCAGTTTGGGACCCTTATCTAAGCATGTTTAGGGCTTCCCACCTCGTTCCTAGGAAGCATGGCACAGGGATGTTCATGGTATATGTTATCTATTTGGGTTGGAAAGTAGGGACTGACAATTTGTCTTCTCCACACTCTCTTTCTGCTTTACCTGTCTCTCTGTTTTGTAACCCAGTAAGATCTAACGTTGTGATGTCCATAGGGAAGGGGTACTGTAATGTACTGGTATGTTTAACAAACGGCTGTTCTGCTATATGATTATTTGCTCAAGTTATATGTGTGATCTCTGAAGAACACCAATCAAAATGTTTATTAAAAACAAATAGGGAGAATCAGAGGTGGGGTGTATAAAAGGCACAGGGATAGGTATCTTGTAGCAGCTGGAGTCGATCTTCTAGAAACATAGAAATGACGGCAGAAGAAGACCAAACGGCCCATTCAGTCTGCCCAGCAAGCTTCGCACTTTTTTTTTTCTCATACTTAACTGAAAATATTTTAAGCCACGAGTGTGATTCACCTTATTTAATAGGTGTAATATATTCTTCTGTCTCCTCTCTGTACCAGATTATGAAATCCCACCCATCCCCTCTGAGACTCTGCCCTGGTTTATTCTTTCCTGTAGCAGGAATTCACTGTTCTCTGAAACCTGTGGGGCAGTGAGCAGCTGAGTTGGCCTGCCCAGGTTTCCTGCAATATGACCAGGTCATATTGCAGGAAACCTGGGCAGATAAGAATGAGAAAAAAAAAAAGTGCAAAGCTCGCTGGGTAGACTGGATGAGCCGTTTGGTTTTCTTCTGCCGTCATTTCTATGTTTCTATGTCATGGTTTTATCACATTACCAATGAATTCAGGATCTCTGCTTTCATCTCCAAGGATTGAGGATGTCAGACCCTGGATGTTCCAGCTACTGACAGAGAAAGATTTCATTTCAGAGGTGCTATTACTTTATTATACGATCTAATTATGCTGTGGGAAGTTACATGCGATACAATTTCTAGTGACTTAGGCTGTGAATACAAGCATCTCACATTCATGTATTGGGAACAGGAGCAGGATGTATAGATGTTTAGGAATGGATTTGATACAGACCAATTTATTGTGGTTTCTACTTCTGGTTTATGAGAGTTTCTCATACAGGATGCCCAGCATTGTTTTTTGTCATTCAGTAGGAGGTATTTGTGCACACGGCTCGCCTCTGTGCGCACGGGTCGGAACGGCAGACAGGGCGGCGAACAGACAAAATGGTGACGGCGACCACGCGGACAATATGGCGACCACCTCGGAGGGTCTCCACGTGGGAGGAGCCTCAGATCTGACCGGGGTCTAGCCCTGCTAGGGCAGATCAACCCGGTGGCACTGGTCCCAGCTGGCGACCTGTGCGCCTCCTCGAGCTTCCGAGACCGGAGACTTTTTTTTTTTTATTTTCAAGAATTTTTATTGCCAATCAATAGATAAAAAGAACATAATCATAACATGAAAACTAGAACCGTTTGAGGTACATTATGTTAGACATCGTGTACAAAAGGCAATTGGGATTGACCAATTTTCTTACTAATGAAACAGTACTCATTTTCCCCTCCCACCCCCACCCGCCCCAGCATCCAAGATCACATAGAAGAAATAAACAGACACCATATAGATGGGTACACATGGGCAAGTATACACATGTAGCATAAACATCACTAAAGAAGCATTGGTAACATGGACAAGGAGAGCATGACTATCCGGCATCTGGCACAGCAAACATAAAGACATCGGAAAAGATCAATACATTTGAGAATGCTGAGACAACTATGTTTGCGCCTCCAACCACTTAACATAAGGGCCCCAAGTTTTTAAGAACATAGGTAATCTGTCTTGATGTATTGCTGTAAGTCTGCCTAATTGGTAATATGTGCGAAGCCTATTTTGTACCCTCGCCAGACTTGGTGCAGCTTTATTTTTCCAGTGTAAAGCTATTTCTGATCTTGAAGCAATAAATACTTGAAGTATAAAACGTTGTCCTTTTTTCTGACATCCGAAAATGGGAAGGCCTAAGAGAGAGCATTCCAGGGGCAAACCTCAAGCTTTGTGGAGAGAACGTGTGAAATCCAGTCTATCACCACAGACCAAAACTGAGCCAGATTAGGGCATTCCCACCAGATGTGAAAGTATGTACCAGTCTGCCCACATCCCTTCCAGCACATGTCTGGGAGTGCAGGTTTAAATCTATGTAACTGTACAGGGGTATAGTGCCAATGGTATAACAGCTTGTAGCAATTTTCCTGCAATCCGATAGATATGGAACACTTACTGGCCATGGCATAAATAATATCCCAATCCTTCTCTTCCAGAGAGAGACGAAAATCAGATTCCCATAAAGTGCGATGTTTAGGCTTATAGACCGGAGACTTTTAAATAGCTTTCTACCTTACCTTGTCTCGGCGCTTCGGTGTCGGGCATTATTGTATTTAATACATTTTCTTTCCAAGGCATCGGTCTTGCTTTTGTTTTTTCACATCTGTGGCTACCCTAGACCGACTTCCGTTTTGTTTTTTGGGTCCTTACGTACTGGCCTCCTGCATCTGAAAAGAGGTAGCCGCCTGCATTTGATCTCCCGGGCCATTCACCCCATTATCTTGGGATACCGTGACTCCAACAGCATCATCCACACTGACTGAGCTACCCTACAACTCACCCAGTGGGACTGTGAGTGTATGGATTCATGGCTGGAGCATGGGGAACCTCCTCAGCCTATAACTGTGGCTACAACTCTTCTGGGGTTTCCTCCTCAGTGTGTGGAATATGAAGACATCTTTTCAAAGAAAAAGGCTGAGATTCTACCACTTCACCACATGTACAACTGTGGGAATGAGCTCCTCCCAAAGGCCCAGCCCCTTTATGGACTTATTTACCCTTTGCCACTTCCTGAGGCCAAGGCCGCGGGAAGAACGCCGGAGGAGGCTCCCTGCTCCTGCAGGAGCCTCCGAGCGCACCCGATGTCGCTGGTGAGTACCTTGTCCTGGCCGCGGACCGCTGCAGCTGGCGGCCATGACGGTTGGCCCCAGTCGCGGCTTGCCGCGTCCGGCAGCCATAACAACAGTAGTAAATTTAACAGAAGCTTTAGCTGGTTTAAAGTTTACAACTCTCTTAAAAGACCCAGCTCACAAGCAAAGTAATACTTTAGATCAAATTTGCATTAATCAATCCTCATATGACTTCTCAACAGAAATAGTGGGAAGGAAGATCCTGAGCAGCAAGGAAGGTCCTGAGCAGCAAGCTCATCCTTGATTTTTGAGGAGACGCCCTCGAGAAATAGTGCATCAAGAGTATCCTTTCGCCAGTTGAGTTCTATGGCCACCGTCTAGAATTCTATGGTGTACTCCGTCAGGGTTCTAGAGCCTTGGCGGAGGTGAAGTAACTCGGAAGCCATGGCAGCCTCCTCAAAAATGGTTCTGAACAATTCGCTGAATTGTTGCAAGTTGTGCAAAAGGGGATTCCCATGCTGCCAGAGGGTAGAGGCCCATGCTTGGGCTGTACCGTTCAACAGGGAAAGAATATATGTAGCCTTTGTCTGGTAATCAGGGAACAAAGGTGCTTGCAGAGAATGGCACCGAATCCAAAATCCCTATTGCTTAGGGTCCCCAGCATACCGGGGTGGACCTGGCAGCTGTGGAATAGGATGGCTAGAAGCTATGAGATGTAGCGGTACCGATGCTGGAGGAGGTGACACCACCGAAGTGGACATGTCCAGGCGAGTGGTCAGCCGGTCCATGGAGGAAGTCAGGAGTTCCAGGATACTTTACTGATTCTTCACCCTATGGGCTAGATCCAGGATGGCCTGAAATATTGACAAGTCTTCCGGATCCATTGCCTCAGCTACCTGTTGTGGAACCTTTGGCCGAGGCAGGGGTGATACAACCTGCAGGGAGGAGCCCTGCAGGTCTCCACTGTCAGTAGTAGACCCAGACAAAGCAGAGGTCCAGCTGGAGCTTTGTCTCTACCAGCCCATGTTCCTCTTTGGTTGAGCTTTTGAGTGCCAGGGCCGACAGTTCTTAGGTGGGGGCCTCTGCTGATAGCAGAGAGATTCATTATAAGGTAGCTGCAGCAGAGTAGACAGAGGACAGGTGTATCTGGTGCCAGGCAGTGGTTGGTGGCAGGCGGCAGCAGTCAATCGTATCTAGAGGCAGACGGTTGTCAGTGGCAGGAAGAGGTCAACGGTATCCAGAGGCAGACAGTGGTAGGTGGCAGGCAAAGGTCAAGCGTATTCAATATCAGTCCAAGGTCAAACCAGGTATCCACGTGAAGGGAATGACAGGATGGATAGGCAAGGCAAAGAACAAGTGGGCAACAAGGAAGAAACTGAATAACTGAAGACAAGGATGCTGGAACTGAAAAACTGAAGAAAAGGACACTGAACACAAGGCACTGGAACAAATGCAAGCTGCTGAAGCAACACGTACTACTTCAGAGTAGATGGATCTGCTGCTGAGGCGCTAAGGGATGTCAGCAAGGGCCTTTTATAGGACTGTAAGTGATGTCTTCAAGAGCCATCTCCAGGCTTTTCCCACCGTGGGCCCTTTAAATAGGGTGATGTCGGGCACGCGTGTGCCTTAGGGGGAGCAGGGCAGTTGGAATTGGTGACATTCTGCCACTTGGAGCATCGCTGGCATCTTTCTGCATCAGAGCACAGTAACTCACCACAAGAAGACCAAGGGGAGCCATGCAGAGTCAGAAATGAATGGGATAGGCCCGGCCAGGAGATTCATGGGAGCAGCCTGCGGACCGTCAAGTGCAACAGAATCTGCATCCGAAGTAGATAGCAGTTGTGGCAAATTCATCATAAACAAGAATAATTCTATCCCAGAATTATAGATCTTAAAGAGAAAGCAAATTAGATCTCAAAGCAATAATCATTCAGATAGCTTCATCCATATCTGGAGCTTCTAATCCCAGAGGCAAATACCCCAAAGGAGATTCTTGTATCGCTTTCTCCATTTCTAGCACAAATGCTTGTGCTTCCAAGACCGAAATGAGGCCCTTTACTCCTCCTTTGTAGTGCACACACAGCCAGGCAGGATAAAGTAGTACACAATGCAGCTTCAGATCATGCAGGCAGAACACAAGGAGGAAAATTCCTGATGCAACATAGAAAGCTTAGGTGAGTAGTCTTGGCTTATCAGTACCTTTTGCTGCTATGGATGGCTCGCAAGATTGCTGCCCTATGTGCAAGGTGGAAGATGCGGGTGATCACCACTCATGCTTTAACAGTGGCCTCCTTCTGATCCACTTCAGTGTGGATATGGCCAGATTGGGTAGCACAGTACCCCAAGCTTAGCAGGCTCACATCCTGCCTTGCTCACGTCACATGATTTACTAAAACTTTCAAAATATATACGAAGTAGGAAGCCTGTGAGGGAGTCGGTTGGACCATTAGATGATCGACGGGTTAAAGGGGCACATACAATAGGTAAGAAAAGATCATTGTGAAAATACTAAATTATTTCTTTATTTTGGTGTTTACTGAAGAGAATGTTGGGGAGATATCCATTCTGGAAACTGTATTCAATGTTGATGATTAGGAAGAACTGAAATAAATCAGTTGAAAGATATAATGCTGACTGACAAACTAAAGAGAAGCAAATCACCCAGAACAGTTGGAATACACTCCAGAGTTACAAAAGTACTAAAAAAAATCAAATTGTAATCTATTACTGTTAATTTGTAACCTATCATTGAGATTGTCCATTGTGCACAAAGATTAGAGGGTGGCCAGTGTAACCCCAGTCTTTACAAAGGGATCCAGGGGTGTTTGGGGAAACTCTAGACCAGTGAGTCTGAATTCAGTGCTGGTAAAAATCATGGAACGTTTTCTAAAGAACAAAATCACAGAACATATAGAAAAACATGGTTTAATGGGACACAGCCAGCATGGTGAGCTGATGGATGTAGTGTATATGGATTGATAAGTGCCAGTGAGAGAAAACTGTAAAGTCATGGGATACGAGGCAATGTCCTGTTGTGGATTGCAAACTGTGCAAAAGACAGGAAACGGGGAGGACATAGGTGAATAGTGAAGAGCCCCAGGGATCTGTTCTGTGACCATTCCTTTTTAATATATTTATAAATGACCTGGAAATGGGAACAATGAGTGTGAAGTGATCAAATTTGCAGACAACACTAATTTATTCCAAGTTGTTAAATCACAAGCAGATTATAAAAAATTGTAGGAGGACCTTGTGAGACTGGAAGGCATCCAGATGACTGATGAAATTTAATGTGGACATGTACCAAGTCACGCCCATGGGGAAAAGTAACCCACACTGTAGTTGCATGATGTTAGCTTCCATATATAAGGTGTTTCCAACCAGCAAAAGGTTCTGGGTATTATAGTGGACAATACTTTGAAATCCTTGTCTCAGTGTGTGGCGGCAGCAGTCAAAAAATCAAACAGAGTGCTAGGAATTGTTAGGAAAGCAATGGAGAATAAAATGTGGAATTAATAATGCCTCTGTATCGCTCCATGGTGAGGCTGCACCTAGAGTACTGTGTACGGTTCTACTCGCCGTATCTCAAAATGATATAGTTATATTGGAAAAGGTACAAAAAAATGATAAGAGTGGAAGGAATGGCTCCCCTATGAGGAAAGGCTAAAGAGGTTAGGACTGATCAATTTGGAGGAGAGACAGTTGTGAGCGGATTTGATAGATGTGTATAAAATCATGAGTGGACTAGGAAAGATAAATGTAAAGCAGTGTTTTACAAAGACAAGAGGATACTCCATGCAGTTAGTAAGTAGCACATTCAAAACAAATAGGAGAAAATTCTTTTTCACTTAATGCACAATTGAGCTGTGGAATTCATTGCCAGAGAATGTGGTTAAGAAAATTAGCATAGCGAGGTTTAAAAAAGGTTTAGACAAGCTCCTGGAGAAAAAGTCCAGAAATTGTTATCAACCAAGTATACTTAGAGAATAGCCACTGCTTCTCAATGTGTGATAGCAGCATGGGAACTATTTACTGGTTGGGATCTTGCCAGGTACCTGTGAGCTGGATTGACCACTAATGGAAGCAGGAATTGGGCTTGATGCACCCTCAGACTCACCCAGTATGGAAATGTTTGTGTTCTTATGTTCCGTATCTTCCCTAGTCAGGTTTCATTTGGGGTCTGGTGGCAGGATGGCATATATTTTGCTGCTACAGCTGCTGTTTTTTCTTTATACAATGAGATTATAGAGAGTTTCTCCTGCTCATTGTATAAAGTATAAATCTGAGCTCCCAGTCTTCCCTCCTGGGCCTGTGCTCCTGGAGAACTATTCTCAGTGCTAGAGGATACCACATCATCCTGAGGGCAGGTCCTAGCTCCAGGATTGCTTCCTTCCTCATCAGCTGATGCTCTCCTTCCAGGTATAATGTATGAATCTGAGCTCCCAGTCTGCCAGTCCCAATATTCCTCTCCAAAATCCAACCATTTCTGGACTGCTTCATCACCAGCCAATTGCAACACCCACGCCCTAAGACTACACTTCCCACAATTCCCAGCCTCGACTTCCCCTTCCTCTTACTTGCTCTTCTTGCTTTCTGCTCGCTCTCTTCCTTCCTCCTCTACCTTCAGCCATTAAGGGAGAAGCTGATGATTGAGAAGGGGCAGGAGAATGGCTGCAGGGCTTTCTGCTCAGCAGGTAGGAGGGGGGCAGGGGATGCAGCCTGGGACTGATCCCATCCCCCACCCCAGGGACAGTGCAGGGAGGGAGCCAGGGCTGGAAATCCTGCTCTGGAGAAGGGGCAGGAGAATGGCTGCAGGGCTTTCTGCTCAGCAGGTAGGAGGGGGGCAGGGGATGCAGCCTGGGACTGATCCCATCCCCCACCCCAGGGACCGTGCAGGGAGGGAGCCGGGGCTGGAAATCCTGCTCTGGAGAAGGGGCAGGAGAATGGCTGCAGGGCTTTCTGCTCAGCAGGTAGGAGGGGGGCAGGGGATGCAGCCTGGGACTGATCCCATCCCCCCACCCCAGGGATCGTGCAGGGAGGGAGCCGGGGCTGGAAATCCTGCTCTGGAGAAGGGGCAGGAGAATGGCTGCAGGGCTTTCTGCTCAGCAGGTAGGAGGGGGGCAGGGGATGCAGCCTGGGACTGATCCCATCCCCCACCCCTGGGACCGTGCAGGGAGGGAGCCGGGGCTGGAAATCCTGCTCTGGAGAAGGGGCAGGAGAATGGCTGCAGGGCTTTCTGCTCAGCAGGTAGGAGGGGGGCAGGGGATGCAGCCTGGGACTGATCCCATCCCCCCACCCCAGGGATCGTGCAGGGAGGGAGCCGGGGCTGGAAATCCTGCTCTGGAGAAGGGGCAGGAGAATGGCTGCAGGGCTTTCTGCTCAGCAGGTAGGAGGGGGGCAGGGGATGCAGCCTGGGACTGTTCCCATCCCCCCAGCCTCTCACTGAATCCATTCTTTGGGCTCCTTATTCTCTGCATCCGCTCAGGCTCTTCTTCCTGCTTCTCCCCCTCATACAGCAGCAGCAGCTCCTCCTGCTTAAGGACCCTCTCAGTTTCTGCTTCCTGTGATTTCTTTACCTTCCCCCTCTGCCTCCTCCTCTCACCTTTGCCTTTTTACACTGAGACTTTGATGCTCCCAAGGGCTTGTCTGAGTACTTTTCTAGTTCCCTTTACAAAACTGGAGATAGGAATTTCTCCCCCTGCTCTCCTGTGAAACTTTGGGTTGCTCATAACTCATTATTTGTAGAAAATTTAGCTGGTGGAGATGCTCTGGGTAGGGTAAAATTTAGCTGGAGAGACTTGATATTCAGTGCTGCCTGGGTAAAGTTAGTCTGATTGGAGAAATCCCTGTCCTGTAGTAACCCAGATAACTTTCCCTGGGTGTAGTTTGTTCTTTATTTTATTTTTTGTAGGCCAGAAAGGAGAAAAGTGCAAGGGGGTAACTTGCTGGTGCAGTGGTTACTACCCTTAACCTGTAGCCTTTATACTGTTGATGCAACTTTCCTGGATGTACCCAGATCATTCCAGACCAGTGGGTTTATACCTCCCTACCAGTAGATGGAGGCAGACAACAAACCCTTGAGGCACTGCTACATAACCGAGAGTGCCACCTGCAGTCCCTCCGTATTCTCTGGTAGAGGTGCAAACCTGCAGTCCTGACTGATCTGGAAGTTTGAGAAGTGCTGCAGCTCCCCGAGGTGACAGGTTCCGGTGGCCAGGCCATCCCTTGGGTCGAGCTGGGCGAATGGGGGGTTAGTTACTCCTGGCTGTTTCTGGGGCTCCTGATAGCCAGGGGACTGGCTCACTCTCTGTGCCCTGAGGTCCCCTCCTGCCCGCTGCTGCACTCATCAGGGAAGTATCCCCCCTGGGGATTTTTGCTTCTTTCTCTTTGTGAGTGAAACTAATTAAAAAAAAAAAGAAAAGAAAAGCCTGAATTTGCTTCTGCGGAGGCTGTGGAGAGCTCCGGCCTGGGAATATTTTCTGTAGACCTGTGTTTTGTGCACCCTGCCTGCCCGTCTAGGCCTTTCTCCCACGCTCAGACAGTTACTCCATGGCTGTGCTTCCGGGTGGCTCGGCTTCCATGTAGTGAAGCCCACTTCAGTCAGCAGCGCGTCTGCTTAGCGGAAAGATTGAGTTTTTGCCGTGATGGCAGAAAAACTGCGGGCAGCAGCCTGTGAGACCTGGTCCACCTGCCTGAGTTCCCCCTCCCTGTGCACAGGTTGGGCCTTCGGGGGGAGGGGTTCTCCTCCAAGGGGCCTCCCAATCAGGGTGGGGGTAGCCTGCGGCAGGGGTCAACGGGGAGTATTCCCCTCCTCCCGCGGGAGATTGCTGCGACGCTGAATCCCTTACTCCTCCTTCCCCTGCAGTGCAGGGATGCAGTGAAGATCGGGAGGAAGGGAAGCAGTCTCCATCCTGTAGCCCTGAGCGGGCCTTGGTGGGTCCTGGACGCTTTTCACCGGAGTTTATTTTGCTGATGCATGATTCCTTCCTTGTTCGGAAGGCAGGTGCTCAGAGAACCAGGGAGAGGTCCCCTGGGTCATCCAAGAGACCACCCTCGGGGTCTGCAGGCTCTCTGGGTCTTGTAGTCAAGCGTCACGGTTCACAGGACTCTCGTCTGGACCCTGTCCCCAGGGATCTGGAGGACTCGGTGGACCCGGATATTGATCTGAGTCCTGGCCCTGATGCCACCAAGGATGATCCAGATTCTGTGGATGCTTCCGGGGCAGATGGTGATGACAGTCATGTAGTTTGCCTATTTAAAAAGGAGGAGTTGGAAAGGAGTGATGTCATCGGAGTGGATGGCTGACTGATTCGGGGCTCCTGCTCCAGACATCCTATAATCCACGAAAATCTCCCTCATCTGCTCCTCAAAGCAAACAAAAAGAACACCACAATGGGATCAACAGCCCCCGATGTCAAAACGAAGAAAATCAACTGATTTACGTAAATTCCCTTACAAGAAACAGTAATTGTTGGAATCAATGGACCCATCTAAAATGGCGGCGCTAGAAGAGGGTACGCCTCCGATATTGCAATCCGAAGAACAACCTCCATTTGAAGACTTGCCGACTAGATTGGAAATGAAATGCTGGTTCGCTGAACTCTGGCAAGATTTACAGGAAAATAAGAGATATTATGGAATCTATAGATGAGATTAGGGACGAGAGGGCCAAAAATGGCTGCCACATTTTTGAGGTGGAAAAAAAAATGGAAGCCCTATCTGAAGATATAAAAATGGCCCAGGATGAACGCCAAAATCTGCAAAAATAAATAGATTCTCTATCTGACAAGCTAGAGGATCTTGAAAACCAGTCACGCCGGCAGAATCTTCAGTTTCGCGGAGTACCCAAAATGCCAGAACATCAGGACTGTAAGATTATAATTGAGAAAATTAGTATCATGCTGCTGGAAGCACAGGAACCATCAGCGCCTGAGATCCAAAGGGCAATCAAAATAGACAGAGCTCACCGGGCCTTGGGTGCTCGCCAAAATAATCGCCCTCGGGACATAATAGTGCGATACCATGACTACTACATCAAAGACAGCATAGCCACAGTCGCCAGGAAACAAGCAACGTGGAACTGGGAAGTACATAAAATCATGATTTTTGTGGACCTGGCACCAGTTACCATCCGCAAGCGCCAAGATTTGAAAACTATAACTGAAACCTTGAGAAAGGACAATGTCAGATACAGATGGCTATTTCCTTTTGGGCTAGGATTCACCCTGAAAGCAGCTACTATAATGATAATGGGGAAATTTCTCCCATGACTCTCTGGGACTGTCTTAAAAGTAGTGCTTAGGGGGCTTTTGATAGCCAGGACAACGCATGTAAAAAAAGAGAAGAATGCAGAAAAAGAACTAAAGCATCAGATTAGCCATCTACAAGCGCAACACAAACGTACAGGTTCCACTAAAATTATAAGATTAAAACTGTGCAGGAAGGTGCTGTTACACAGGATTTGAGGCTACCATTATTGCAAGGAATACCATCGGATGGCGGGAAGACCGTCCTCGATGGCAGAGAATATCAAAGGGAGGACGAAGACTGCAGCGCAATCCAGAACATGAGACAACATCAATAATACTGCAGCGGCATGGTTTACCACGCTGAATCCATAAGAGTGGGGGACAAAATATGCAACAGCATGGCAATGCTGGCAATCAAAACTCAGAAGACACAGCTAGAGCTGACAGAGAACAATTAAGGGTAATAATCGCTATTAGTGGGAGATTGCAGAACATGATTTAACAGAGAAATTTTGCATGGAGGATGTTTGGGGAAGGGGTGGTTAGGGGGCCAAGTGTGGGATGGCTGATTCCTCTCTAGCAACGGCAAACAGTTCCCTCAGTGGGGATCTGATTGCAAGGGGTGTATGGTTAAAAGGGGTTGCCTTGATGGGATTCTTCGAAACACAGAGTATTGGAATAACTGCAGGCGATCACATTAATAGGGACAATTTGCTAGTATTACCATCTCATAGCCCTTATGATATTGGCAGACATCAGAATTTAGCGGTCACAAATTCCAGAAGGGAAGTTTCTTCTGTAGCAATAAGGGGTGAAGGTATGCAATATAAATTGCTGACCTAAATATGCTATCCCTTAATGTAAAGGGACTTAATTCTTATAGAAGGCGCCAATTTTTGTTGTTTGACTTACGCCAACAACACACGTCCATAGCTTATATCCAGGAATCACATTTAAAACTTGGACATGAACACACAATGAAAAATGCCTTATTCCCACACCAGTATTGGGCTGCATGCACGAAACAGTAAATATGCAGGAGTGGGAATACTCATACACAACGGTATAATATTTGAAGAAATGGCATGTGTTTGTGATCCAGAGGGCAGATATATCCTTGTAGTAATCAATATAAGAGGAGCAATATACACCTTGCTCAATATTTATGCCCCTAATAGTAGCCAAGGATCTTTCTTGAACACTTTGGAACACACAATAGAATCTCATGCTGCAGGGTGTCTAATTATAGGTGACGATTTCAACTTGACTTTAAATCCACATCTTGACAATTCAAGGGGACATGGGGCCACTTCGGGCAGGGACAGAAAGATCTTTAAAAGCGTTTCTCAATAAGTATGGTCTCCCTGGACTCCTGGAGAGTGCACAACCGCACCTCTAGGAACTATACATACTTTTCAAGGGCACATCAATCCTACTCTAGAATTAATTTTATCCACTGGAAAAAAGATCACCATAAATAGTGTAGTTAATCCCTACATAGATTGCATCACATGGTCGGACCATGCCCCTATAGGATTCACATTAAAATTAAGCCACTACGATAGAGGAACACAATATTGGAAACTTAATGAAAGCCTACTTGAGGACGAAATCTTCAGTGGCACTTAAGGATATTTCGGAATACATAGCACAAAATAATAATGGGGAAATTTCCCCCATGACTCTCTGGGACTGCCTAAAAGCAGTGCTTAGGGGGCTTTTGGTAGCCAGGGCAACGCATGTAAAAAAAGAGAAGAATGCAGAAAAAGAACAATTAAAGCATCAGATTAGCCATCTAGAAGCGCAACACAAACGTACAGGCTCCACTAAAATTTTGGCACGTCTAGATCAATGTAGGCGACAATTAGAAGGACTAGAGGTGGCTGCGATTGCACACCGCTTAGAATTATTAAAACAAGTTCATTATGAAGGAGGCAACAAGGCTGGGAAACGATTAGCATGCAAATTAAAGGCTCAGATGTCCATAAAAAATAAACTTAAAATTAAAGATGAGCAGGGTAAATTGTTAACAACCAATAGCGATATTAGACATCAATTTCTACGATTTTACAAGGATCTTTATGCTACTGATACTGCTATAAACAACAAGCAGATCCAACAATACTTACTCACTGCTCTTCTACCATCTCACGCACAACAAGAAATGTTAGATAAAAAAAATTAACGGAGCTGAGGTAACCTGGGCCACCAAAAGTTTAAAAATGGGTAAATCGCTAGGCTTAGATGGCTTCATGGCTACATTTTATAAAAAATACATATATTTACTGATACCTCTCTTAGTCCGAGTATTTAACTCATTGAGGACCACAGGGTCAATTTCTTCTGCTTCCAATACAGCGGGCATAACCATACTGGCCAAACCGGGGAGGGATCCCACGATTTGTGGCTCATTTATTTATTTATTTATTTATAATTTTTATATACCAAAATTCTTGTAGGGATACAAATCAATCCGGTTTACATAAAACAAGGATGCCAAAGGGCTTAAGGAAAGCCAAGGTTTACATGTAACAATTTAAACAGAACGATTCCATAGAACAATGAGGTGGTAACTCTCCTTGGGTTTTAAAGAGATTGGCTCATAGGCCAATCTCTTTAATAAACTTAGATATGAAAATTTAGCAAAGATACTAGCCAACAGATTAAACTCCATTTTACCAGGCTTGGTACACCCTGATCAGTCAGGTTTCATTCCAGGCCGAATGGCGTCAGATAATGTCTGCAAAATGGTAAACTCCATTTGGTGGTCCAAACACAGAGATGTGCCCAGCCTTTTGCTGGCGGTTGATGCAGAAAAGGCCTTTGACTTTGTTCATTGGCCCTTTCTATTCCAAAGCTTAAAGGCCATAAAGATGGAAGACTATTTCATTGGCTTGATTCAGAAACTTTATGAATCACCTTTGGCCTGTTTAAAAGTGAACAGGGGTTATTCACATACTTTCCCAATAGGAAGAGGCACGAGACAGGGCTGCCCTCTATCTCCTCTTCTTTTTGTACTTTTTCTGGAACCATTTACACATCGGATCATGCTATAAGAGAAAAAAAAACCATTGCATGCAGATTTTCAAGATCCATAACCAAAGGATAAAGCTAATTGAGATGGATGACTCTGTCATCAGTGGCAAAACTGCAAAAGGAAAGAGTGAAGTGAATAACAAATCTCAACTAAAGTCTCATAAGGAGTCCAGGAAAAGCAATAACCTTAAAGAGAGAACCTGGAAAGCTATGACCACAAATGCTCATAGTTTGGGAAATAAAATCTCAGATCTGCAGGCCCTAATGACAGAGGCACATTTGGACATTGTTGCTATCACAGAAACATGGTTCACAGAATCTCATGATTGGGATACAGCAATACCAGGCTACAACTTGTTAAGGAAGGACAGAGTGGATAGAAAAGGGTGTGGTGTGGCTCTTTATGTCAGAAACAATATCCAAGCATCTGAGCTGCAAGGAAGTTGGGGCAATGAAGAAGCACTATGGGTCGACCTAAAAAAAGATGACGGAGCGTCCATTTATATTGGAGTGGTTTACAGGCCTCCAAACCAAAAGGAAGAGCTGGACAGAGACCTGGTTGAAGACATCCTTAAGATAGGAAAGAAGGGAGAAGTGGTGATCGTTGGTGACTTTAATATGCCAGATGTAGACTGGAAAATCCCATCTGCAGAACCTAAAAATAGTAGAGCGATAGTGGATGCCATGCAAGTAACCTTGTTCAAACAAATGGTAATTGAACCCACTAGAGAAGGAACTTTACTCAACTTAGTGCTCACTAATGGAGATAAAGTCTCTGATGTCCAGGTGGGCGCCCACCTCAGCACCAGTGATCATCAAACAGTATGGTTTAATATCACTAAAAGAATATGGAAAAGAAGCACAAAGACCCGAGTTTTACAGTTCAAAAACACGGACTTTGAAGAAATGGGGAAATACCTAGAGGAAGAACTAAAAGGCTGGGAGAACGAGAGAGATGTGGATCAGCAGTGGACCAATCTAAAAGGAGCAATTACCAAGGCAACTACTCTATATGTTAGAAGTGTAAAGAAAAGCAAAAGAAAAATGAAACCTATCTGGTTCTCAAAGGAGGTGGCTGACAAAATTAAGGCTAAAAGAACAGCATCAAGAAATATAAAAGATCCCAAAGGGAGGAGCACAAAGAACAATATTTGATTCAACTGAGGGAGACAAAGAAATTAATCAAGTCGGAAAAAAGTCAAGCGGAAGAGAGGATTGCCAAGGAGATAAAGAATGGTAACAAAACATTTTTCAGATACATCAGTGAAAAGAGAAAAGTTCCAAGTGGTATAGTGAAATTGAAAGGTGGAAATGATCAATGCGTGGAGAGAGACGAAGAAATGGCAGATATATTAAATGAATACTTCAGTTCTGTGTTCACTAAAGAAGACCCTGGAGAAGGACCATCTCTACACAACAAGAAACTGGAAGGAAGTGGAACAGATGAAAACCCTTTTACAGTAGAAAATGTATGGGACGAGCTAAAGAATCTGAAAGTGGACAAAGCCATGGGACCTGATGGGATTCATCCAAGGATACTGAGGGAGCTCAGAGATGTGCTGGCGGGTCCGATGTGTGACCTGTTCAATAGATCCCTAGAAACGGGAGTGGTGCCGAGTGATTGGAGAAGAGCGGTGGTGGTCCCGCTTCACAAGAGTGGGAACAGAGAGGAGGCTGGTAACTACAGACCGGTTAGCCTCACTTCGGTGGTGGGAAAAGTAATGGAGTCACTGTTGAAAGTGAGAATAGTGAACTATCTACAGTCCGGAGAATTACTGGACCTGAGGCAGCATGGTTTCACCAGGGGAAGATCCTGTCAGACAAATCTGATTGACTTTTTTGACTGGGTAACCAAGGAATTGGATCAAGGAAGAGCGCTCGATGTCATCTACTTAGATTTCAGCAAAGCTTTTGATACGGTTCCGCATAGGAGACTGGTGAATAAAACGAGAAGCTTAGGAGTGAGTGCCAAGTTGGTGACCTGGATTGCAAACTGGTTGACGGACAGAAGACAATGTGTGATGGTAAATGGAACTTTCTCTGAAGAGAGAGCAGTTTTAAGTGGTGTACCGCAAGGATCGGTGTTGGGACCGGTCCTGTTCAATATCTTTGTGAGTGACATTGCTGTCGGGATAGAAGGTAAGATTTGTCTTTTTACGGATGACACTAAGATCTGCAACAGAGTGGACACACCGGAAGGAGTGGAGAGAATGAGACGGGATTTAAGGAAACTGGAAGAGTGGTCGAAGATATGGCAGCTGAGATTCAATGCCAAGAAGTGCAAAGTCATGCATATGGGGAGTGGAAATCCGAATGAACTGTATTCGATGGGGGGGAAAGGCTGATGTGCACGGAGCAGGAGAGAGACCTTGGGGTTATAGTGTCTAATGATATGAAGTCTGCGAAACAATGCGACAAGGCGATAGCAAAAGCCAGAAGAATGCTGGGCTGCATAGAGAGAGGAATATCGAGTAAGAAAAGGGAAGTGATTTATCCCCTTGTACAGGTCCTTGGTGAGGCCTCACCTGGAGTACTGTGTTCAGTTCTGGAGACCGTATCTTCAAAGAGACAGAGACAAGATGGAAGCGGTACAGAGAAGGGCGACCAGAAAGGTGGAGGGTCTTCATCGGATGTCATACGAGGAGAGATTGAAGAATCTAAATATGTACACCCTGGAGGAAAGGAGGAGCAGGGGTGATATGATCCAAAGACAATGACAAACCTTTTCCGTCAGAAAAAAATCAGCAGAACCAGAGGTCACGAGCTGAGGCTCCAAGGAGGAAGACTAAGAACCAATGTCAGGAAGTATTTCTTCACGGAGAGAGGGGTGGATGCCTGGAATGCCCTTCCGGAGGAAGTGGTGAAGTCCAAAACTGTGAAGCACTTCAAAGGGGCGTGGGATAAACACTGTGGATCCATCAGGTCTAGAGGTCGCGTATAAAGAGCAGGCAGCAAAACACTGCACGGAGCGGCAGTAGCCACAGAGGCATTCACGGAGCGGGATGCCAGTGGCCAGTGATTGGTGTTCCACCTTCAAGGAGCGGAAGGATGGAGGGCTGCCATCTCCCAATTAAAAAAAAGAAAAAAAAAACAAACAAAAAAAAAACCAGGGATGGGTTCATGGGCTATAGGTATTACCAATTATTAGGCTTTTCAATATTTGATGATAGTTAATGTGACTTTCAAGGCATACTTCACTTTCAATGCATATCCAGCATAGCTCCCTGCTTCAACGGCAGGGGAGAAGAAAACTTAATACTTCATGCATATCCAGCATTGCTCTCTGCTTCAACGGCAGAGAGCTATGCTGCCGCTTACCAACTAATCAAACTTAATATTTCACTTGGAAGCAGCTCCATCACTGCTCTCTACATTAATAGTGGGGGTGAAAGGGAAATAGAACCTAAGGTTACTGAGAGACAAGAGAAACAGATAAGTATGAGAAAAAAGAAATGTGAAGTTTGCTGGGCAGACTGGATTGGTCTTCTTCTGCCGTCATTTCTATGTTTCTAGGTATAGTTACACAATGTTAGGTTCCATATTAGGTGCTACAGCACAAGAAAGAGATCTAGGCGTCATACTGGATAACACATTGAAATCGTCGGTTCAGTGTGCTGCCACAGTCAAAAAAGCAAACAGAATGTTGTGAATTATTAGGAAGGGAATGGTGAATAAAACAGAAAATGTCATAATGCCTCTGTATCGTTCCAAGGTGAGACCCCACCTTGAATATGGTGTACAATTCTGGTTGCCGCATCTCAAAAAGATATAATTGCGATGGAGAAGATACAGAGAAGGGCGAACAAAATAAGGGGAATGGAACAGCTCCCCTATGAAGAAAGACTAAAGAGGTTAGGACGTTTCAGCTTGGAGAAGAGACGGATGAGGGGGGTTATGATAGAGGTGTTTAAAATCATGAGAGGTCTAGAATGGGTAGATGTGAATGGTTATTTAGTCTTTCAGATAATAGAAAGATTAGGGGGCACTCCATGAAGTTAGAATGTGACACATTTAAAACTAATCGGAGAAAGTTCTTCACTCAACGCACAATTCAACTCTGGAATTTGTTGTCAGAGGACATGGTTAGTTCAGTTAGTATAGCTGTGTTTAAAAAAGGATTGGATAAGTTCTTGGAGGAGAAGTCCATTATCTGCTATTAATTAAGTTGACTTAGAAAATAGCCACTGCTATTACTAGCAATGGTAACATGGAATAGACTTAGTTTTTGGGTACTTGCCAGGTTTCTTATGGCCTGGATTGGCCACTGTTGGAAACAGGATGCCGGGCTTGATGGACCCTTGGTCTGACCCAGTATGGCATGTTCTTATATTCTTATCAGACACAATGACAAGATAGCTGGCATACAGGTGGGAGACTTTTCTTCCAAATTAACACTTTTTGCATATGATATTCTCTTCACTATAACAGATCCTCTTCATTCTCTGCCAGCTACCAGTCAAGAGATAACTGATTTCAGTCAAGTCTCTGGTTTTAAAATAAACTGGGACAAGTCGGAACTTCTTAATATCTCAGCCCCGGTTGACATGGTAGAGTGACTCAAACAGAATCACCCCTTTCGATGGGCTAAATCAAAGATTAAGAACCTGGGTATCTATATTGGCAATAAGGATGACTTGTTCCAATTAAACTATCCACTGCTAATGGAAAAAATCTACAAGAATCTTGAAGAGAGGGACTGCTACCACATATCCTGGGTGGTCAGAATTGCGGCACTCAAAATGAACATCCTACCAAGGATCCTATACTTATTTCAAACCCTTCCCATTGCACTCCCGTCCAAATTGCTAGAAAAATGGCAGAAGAGCATCCTTAAATTTATTTGGAAAGGAAAACATCCGAGAGTGGCGAAAAAACTATTATTCCTCCCGAAAACACAGGGTGGTATGGCTGTACCTAATCTCCACTATTATGCCGCAGCACAACGTAAAGCAGTGGCAGATTGGCATAAGAGAAGCAAACAACCATTGTGGGTGAAATTGGAACAGGCCATTGTGGGTGCCAAGCCCCTTAATGCCATGTTGTGGCAGCCTGAACAAGCTTGGCATTTAGTAACAACTATTCCCGCAACTGTACAGACCACTTACAACATTTGGACTCGTTGGAAAAAGCTACTAGGGGGAATAATTACCAAAGCACCCATCCTATTCTACAACAATCTAGTTAAACCCGGTCAACACGCGGCGGCTTTTCGAAATTGGCAAACCAGGGGAATATTCAAACTAGAACACATATGGGAACCTGGAGGATTCTGCCCAGCAGAGAGGTATTCTCCTACTTGCAGATTAGACATTTTTTCATTAGCAGGGCAACAGAAGTGGATTTGGCTCAAAGTCTCTCGGACTTTGAAATTATATGTAGACAAGCAGATAAGTCGGAAAAACGTATCTCTAAACTCTACCATATCCTTATTGGAAGACCTAATTATAATTATACACACTTGAGGGCATGGGATCAAGACTTACCTGAGGTTTTTTCAGAGGTAGTATGGGCAGAAATTTTTCAAAATATTGGCAAGGGACTTATAGCTGCAGGGCACACAGAGAATGGGTATAAATTACTGTATCGTTGGCATATCTCGCTAGACAAATTGCATCATATGTTTCCAAAGATGTCTAAACAGTGCTGGAAATTATGCAGAGACACGGGCTCCTTTCTACATATGTGGCTGAAGTATCCTAAGATTCAAAAGGTATGGTCTCAGGTCTCTGACTGGATGGGGGAAATACTCCAAGTCTCAATTAAAATGACAGCGCCACAAGCTCTCCCTACATATGAGCACTGAAGGGGAAAAGAGGGAGAATTTGAGATTCATTAAATTTTGGAGTGATAGCTACCAGATGTGCCCTTGCCAAATTATGGAAACATAGTGCTGTTCCTTCATTACAAGACATACAAGCAAGGGTTCATAACATTTAAAACCTGGGGAAAATTACTGCGTATAAGCAAAAGAGTATACAGGGATTTATAAAGATTTGGGCGCCTTATGAACAATGGACTTTAAAATCAGCTACATAGACATGCCAGTATTATAGCCATGGTTAACGAAGCTAAATACTAGGTTTTGTTGGTTTCAAATTGTTGAGAGTGATCATCTAGCAAATTTAAATCCTATAGGCTAACCTTGGGGGGGGGGAGGGATGAAGGGGGGAAGGTTTAGCTCAGAATACTTTAGCTAAACAATAGATGGTTCATAAATAAGTGTTGAACTACATTTTCTGTTTGTAACAGTTTAATTATTGATTGTTCAACAAGTTAACACAAAAAGGTCAAAAGCGGAATTCCCTGTACGTACCCAGATCAGGCAAAAACCAACAAGGGGACAACCTTATATCGTGGAAGGATTTTATTGTTGAATTTTATTTTCTAGAGCCCGACTCCGGCCGAGTTTCGCCAATTAAGGCTGCATCAGGGGCTCATGTTGCTTCAGATGTAATTAGCGATTTGGTTTGCGGATTTTTGAATTCTAAAGAAAATTTTGGAACTAGTCATATTTTCCAACTTGGGATATAGACAACTGAATACCTGGACTAACACACTTCGTTCTTTGAAGCAGTGTGAGTCGTCTGTATGACTAAGGATTTTGTTTGCTACTTTTTTACTACATGAAAGATTGTTGATGTAGTTATATAACCATCTGAAGCAACATGAGCCCCTGATGCAGCCTTAATTGGCGAAACTCGGCCGGAGTCGGACTCTAGAAAATAAAATTCAGCAATAAAATCCTTTCACGATATAAGGTTGTCCCCTTGTTGTTTTTTGCCTTGGCTACGTGGGACCGCCTTCCGATTTGTTTTATTGGACGTATCTGGATCAGTCCAGACAGTGGGGTTATGTCCCCCTTCCAGCAGATGGAGTCAGAGAGAAACTTGAAAGGAGCCCCTATATAAGCAGGTGCACCCTCTGCGTCCCTCCAGTATTCCTCTGACTCCAGCAGATGCAAGGTGTAGAACCTGCGGTCCTCTTCTTTCTTATTTCTGGTTTTAGAACACTAGCTTTCTTCTTTCTTGTTGGCTTTTGTTCTCCTTTTGGTTGGATCAAGTTGTATTAAAAAAAAAAAAAGATTCAGGCTGAAGGAAGTTAGTCAGTGTCCTCAGTGCCGGGACACTAGCAGACTTGCAGGCAGAACTGGTTACCTACAGGCTGATACAGTACAGTGCGCTCCAACGGAGCCCTTGGATGCGCGTTTTCCCTTACCCCTTATTCAGTAAGGGGCGGAAAATGCGCGTTCAACCCGCGGCACCTAATAGCGCCCTCAACATGCAAATGTAGATGGCCCTATTAGGTATTCCCGCGCGATACAGAAAGTAAAATGTGCAGCCAAGCCGCACATTTTACTTTAAGAAACTAGCGCCTACCCAAAGGTAGGCGCTAGTTTCTGCTGGCACCGGGAAAGTGCACAGAAAAGCAGTAAAAACTGCTTTTCTGTGCACTTTCCCGTGCACTTTCCCGTGCACTTTCTGTGCACGGTCCCGAAGAGTAAAAAAAAAAAAAAGAAAAAAAAAATTTAAATGGGCCCGCGGCTGTCGGGTCGAAAACCGGACGCTCAATTTTGCCGGCGTCCGGTTTCCGAACCCGTGGCTGTCAGCGGGCTCGAAAACCAACGCCGGCAAAATTGAGCGTCGGCTGTCAAACCCGCTGACAGCCGCCGCTCCGGGTCAAAAGGAGGCGCTAGGGACGCGCTAGTGTCCCTAGCGCCTCCTTTTGCCCATTTCTACCACACTACCTAATTTGCATACTGAATCACGCACACCGAGTGGCCAGTGCGTGCGCCGGGAGAGCAGGCGATCGTCCGCTCTTCCGCGTTTTTACTGAATCGGCCTGCTATTTTGTTCCTGTTTTTGCTGTTCAGGGTAAGTTCTGTATGTTTTTATTCTCAGGTCTGAATGTTTTTCAGTCACTTTCTGGGGTGATAGTTGGTGGTCCAACCTCTCCCCCTTCTCCCAACAACACGCCGCCCTGAGAAGCTGTTTGCCTCGGGGCAGCGCAAGCAGAGAGGCGACATTCCTCTGCTAAACAAAAAAAAAAACAGATGACAATGGAGCTTTTTCAAGTCTGAGTTTGAGCTGAGGTTTATTCCCGCTCTAGACTGCCTTCGGGGGTGTTTTCTGTTTTCTTGTCAGACAGCCTGCCTCCCTCCCCCCATGCCACGATTCTCGCAATGTGGAGCCTACGGAGAGCCCGGGTCGAGGCTCTCCAGAGAAGGCCTTTGCTCCAGGTGCCTCCCTGGTGGGGAGGATCCCTTGAGCCCTGCTACTCGATCGGGAGCGAGTTCGCAGTCGTGCCGGCCTCCCGGGGGGGGGGCAGCCCCGTTCCCGTCTAGCGCGGGAACGGCAGCCATTTTGGTTTCTGAAGTGGCTTCTCCAGCGCAGCTCGCTGGGGACTCAGAACTCGGATTTTCACCGTCTCCGCCTCTTCTCACCCCCGTTGACCCTCCAGATCTTTCTGCAGCCTTGGGGGCCTCATCGGGGGCTCCTCTCCTACATCAGAGTATGGAAAGTTTTTTTAGGCTTGGTGTGAGTCTATCAACTTGGATCCTCGTCTCGCTTCCATAGCTCAAATCCTGTCCTTTCTGCAGCAAGGTCTGGAAAAAGGTTTAGCCTACAATTCTCTCCGAGTGCAGGTGGCAGCCCTCGGGTCCCTCATTAGACATCTGGACGGGGGTCCCTTTGTCCTCTCATCCAGACATAGTTCGTTTCCTGAGGGGAGTCAAGCATGTGAAACCTCTGGTCCATGCTCTGTGTCCTTCTTGGAGCCTCAATTTAGTACACTGGGCCCTGACCAGTCCCCCTTTTTGAACCATTAAAGAGTGCTACGCTTAAGGATTTAACGCTCAAGACAGTCTTCCTGGTGGCCATTATGTCTGCCCACAGGATCTCGGAGTTTCAAGCCCTCTCCTGCAGGGAACCCTACCTCCGTTTCAGGGATTCCAGGGTTTCCTTGTCCACAGTTCCATCCTTCCTGCTGAAGGTGGTATCGTCGTTCCATGTAAATCACCTTCTCGCAGGAAGACTCCAGGGAGCTCGGCCGCCTTGATGTCAAACGCATGCTCATTCACTACTTGGAAGCGACCAAAGATTTCCGCTTATCGGGACCACCTATTCGTTCTCTGGAGTGGCCCAAAGAAGGGCAGCAAGGCTTCTAAAACCTCCATTGCTAGGTGGTTAAAGGACGCGATTGTCTCTGCATATGTGGGAACAGGCCGACCACCTCCAGCGGAGATTAAGGCTCATTCGCTTCGAGCTCATTCCGCTACCTGGGCAGAGAGACAGGCGGAATCGCCACAGGAGATCTGCCGTGCTGCTACCTGGAAGTCGCTACATACTTTTGCACGGCACTACCACTTAAATCTTCAATCACCGGGGTTTGGTTCTTTTGGCGAACAAGTCATTTGAGCAGGGCTTTCAAGGGGCCCACCCTACATAGGGAAGCTTTGGTACATCCCACTGTCTGGACTGATCCAGGTACGTATAGGGAAAAGAAAATGATTCCTTACCTACTAATTTTCGTTCCTGTAGTACCACAGATCAGTCCAGACGCCCTCCCTAAGATTATATGGGGTTGGGATCGTCTTTTAGCTATTTCATGAAATCCTTCTTTGAATAAACATACATAAGAACATAAGAAATTGCCATGCTGGGTCAGACCAAGGGTCCATCAAGCCCAGCATCCTGTTTCCAACAGAGGCCAAAACCAGGCCACAAGAACCTGGCAAGTAACCAAAAACTAAGAAGATCCCATGCTACTGATGCAATTAATAGCAGTGGCTATTCCCTAAGTAAACTTGATTAATAGCCATTAATGGACTTCTCCTCCAAGAACTTATCCAAACCTTTTTTGAACCCAGCTACACTAACTGCACTAACCACATCCTCTGGCAACAAATTCCAGAGCTTTATTGTGCGTTGACTGAAAGAATTTTCTCAGATTAGTCTTAAATGTGCTACTTGCTAACTTCATGGAATGCCCCCTAGTCCTTCTATTATTCGAAAGTGTAAATAACCGATTCACATCTACTCGTTCAAGACCTCTCATGATCTTAAAGACCTCTATCATATCCCCCCTCAGCCGTCTCTTCTCCAAGCTGAACAGCCCTAATCTCTTCAGCCTTTCCTCATAGGGGAGCTGTTCCATTCCCTTTATCATTTTGGTTGCCCTTCTTTGTACCTTCTCCATCGCAACTATATCTTTTTTGAGATGCGGCGACCAGAATTGTACACAGTATTCAAGGTGTGGTCTCACCATGGAGCGATACAGAGGCATTATGACATTTTCTGTTTTATTCACCATTCCCTTCCTAATAATTCCTAACATTGTTTGCTTTTTTGACAGCTGCAGCACACTGAGCCGGCGATTTTAAAGTATTATCCACTATGATGCCTAGATCTTTTTCCTGGGTGGTAGCTCCTAATATGGAACCTAACATCGTGTAACTACAGCAACGGTTATTTTTCCCTATATGCAACACCTTGCACTTGTCCACATTAAATTTCATTTGCCATTTGGATGCCCAATCTTCAAGTCTCACAAAGTCTTCCTGTAATGTATCACAGTCTGCTTGTGATTTAACTACTATGAATAATTTGTATCATCTGCAAATTTGATAACCTCACTCGTCATATTCCGTTCCAGATCATTTATATATATATTGAAAAGCACCGGTCCAAGTATAGATCCCTGAGGCACTCCACTGTTTACCCTTTTCCACTGAGAAAATTGACCATTTAATCCTACTCTCTGTTTCCTGTCTTTTAACCAGCTGTGTGTGCATCTATTCCTGACACTTAATGTTGCATGGTTCTATTTGCAAGTTCTTTTATTGTTCGTACAGTTCGCTTGTTTTTTCTACCGCTGTTCTATTTATTTATTTATCTATTAGTGGTTTTTATATACCGCTCATCGTTTGGAACATCTGATCGGTTTACATTGAAACAGCAAATTCAGTAACAGGCTTTACAAATAACTTATAGTAAAAACAAAAGTGGTAGAGGGACGGGGGAGGGAGAAGAACAAGGTGGAGGGATATTGGACGCAGTGGAGGGAGAAACGTGAACATTTCTATATTATGTACAAATATTTACAGCTTTCTTATGTCTAGTCGTAGCATTACAGTCTTCACAGACGTAGCATTGCAGTTTTCAGTGGAAATTAGAGGAGGAAGTGTAACCGTCTTAAAAAGTCAGAAAGGAGGCCCAGACAACTGATCCGTAAAGATAGACTTTTATTGCCAGCAAGATGCAGCTAAGACAATGGCTTAGTACAACTGCATGCCACTCCCCGTGGGGAGTAAACTTTTATACATTCTTTCAAGTAGGTGTAGCTTATAATCAAGTCATTGTTTTCGTCATTTAATTGACGTGATATGTTAGACATTTTATAGCATCTATCGTATTAATACAATACAAATTATTATTATAAAATGGTGGTGCGTTCCACTGAATGTCAGTACGTAACTACGTCACTACGTAATGCAAGCCATTGCGTTCCAAATGTTAGTACGTTCAATATGGCTGTGCGTTTCAATGCTGGCGCTGTTAATCAGAGGATTTCAGTTGTCTCATTCAACGATCGTCCATAAAATTGAACTCCTTCAGAAGAAGGGAGGGGATGCGATAGCAAAGGGGAGGGAACGTGTGAGAGGGAGGGATAGGGTTAGAGGAGGTGTAGAGTTACGTGAAGGCTTGTTTGAACAGCCAAGTTTTGAGGTTTTGTTTGAACTTTTTGTAGCATGGTTCTTGTCGTAGGGTGTGAGGCATTTTGTTCCAAAGGGAAGGGCCAGCAATAGACAGAGCTCGGTTCGCTGTGGATTTTAGTCTTGTCATTTTGTGGGAAGGGGTTTGGAGAGTAGCTGCATGTTGTTTTCTGGAGGGTCTAATGGGATTGTGGAAGTAGAGGTGCTCGTTGAACCAGTTCATGTCGCTGTTGTGAAGGGATTTATGGATGAGGGTGAGCGTTTTGTATCCGGGCGGAAATGGGCAGCCAGTGCAAGTGCATGAGGACAGGGGTGATATGTTCATTTTTGTCTACATTTGTAAGGATGCGGGCAGCAGCGTTTTGTAGAATTTGTAGGGGATGAATGGAGCTTTTTGGTAAACCTAGGAGAATGGCATTGCAATAATCAATTTTGGTTAGGATGATGGCCTGCAGTATGGTGCGGAAGTCACTCAGGTGTAGTAGGGGTTTGAGTTTTTTTAGTGTATGTAGTTTGAAGAAGCCTTCTCTTAGGGTGGAGTTGATGACGTTTTTTAGATTAAAGTGAGTGTCCAGATTCAGCCCAAGGCTGCGGACGTGAGTGGCGAAAGTTGGTGTAGTGTGGCTGATGGGTTGGGGGTTGTTGGTGATGGTGTAGGGGGAGATGGCAAGTAGTTCTGTTTTTGCTGTGTTGAGGGCAAGATAGTTGTCAGTAAGCAGGGAGTTGATGGTGGGGAGGGCTGATTCCCAGATCTTGAGGGCATTGGAGGGTGTGTCAGTGATAGGTATGAGAATCTGGATGTCGTCCGCATATATGAAATGCGGAAGGCCAAGGTTCGATAAGAGCCGGCAAAGGGGGAGGAGATATATATTAAATAGAGTGGATGAAAGAGAGGAGCCTTGGGGGGACTCCTTGTGCTAAGGTATATGATTTAGATTCATGATTACCAATTATTACCTTGTATTGACGGTTCCTGAGGAAGGATTGAAACCAGAGAAGGGCGGATCCTGTGACTCCGATTTCCTGAAGGCGTATGAGTAAGATGTTGTGTTGACAGTGTCGAAAGCAGAAGAAATATCGAGTAGTGCAAGGATGTATGATTGGCCTTTGTCTAGGGCTTTTAGGATGTAGTCGGTCATCGAGATGAGGAGGGTTTTCAGTACTATGAAGTTTCCGGAAGCCGTATTGAGAGGAATAGGATGTGGTTGTCATTCAGGTAGTCTGTTAATTGGCGGTTGACGATTTTCTCAAGGATTTTGGCTAGGAAAGGGAGGTTGGAAATGGGGCGAAAGTTGGCAGGTTCGGTGGAGTCAAGGGAGGGTTTTTTGAGGGTGGGTTTTACAATGGCTAGTTTTAGAGGGTTTGGGACATGTCCAAGCGATATGGATCTGTTGAGAATGAGGGAGATGGGTTTGGCAATTGTGCTTGAAATGGTGAGGAGATTTTTTTGTGGGGATGTTGTCGGACGGGTGTATAGCAGGTTTAATTTTCTTAAGGATGGACTCAATTTCCATTTCTGTGGTGTTTGAGAGGGATGTGAGGTTTGAGGTAGGTTTGAGCTGAGGGGAGTTGATGGTAGTGTTGGAGTAGATATCTGAAGTCTGGGTAGCATTGGAATTGCATGGAGGTATAGGGGCGGGGGTGTATTTGTGAAGTGGGGTTGTTTGGGTGGTAGGACGGGGTGGGGATACTTGGGGGGTAGTGCAGGGTGGGAGCAGGGGGAAACGTGACATAATGTTCTGGATTTTGTCATTGAAGTACAGAGCGAGCTTTTCGCAAGTGTCCTGGTTGTCGTTGTCTGGAGCAGAAGGGGTGTGTGATTTGGTTAGGCTAGCAGTGAATTCAAAGAGAGTGTGGGCATTGAATTGGTATTGGTGAATTCTTTGAACGTAGAAGTCCCTTTTTGTTCTATTGGTGGCCTCGATCTTTGCGCCAGCTTTTTTCACTTTTGCGAAGGGAGAGTTTCAAATTCTTTAGTTCCATAGTGTACCAGGGTTTCTTATTGTGCTTTGCTGGGTTGATGGTGCGGGATTGGGGGGGGCGGGGCAAAGTTGATCGGCTATTGTGAATGTGATGAGGTCGTGCCATGATGAGAGGGCAGTATCGGCATTAGTGAGATCTAGCCTGGGTAGTTCATTAGCAAAAGCTGGTATCAAGTCGTCGCTTTTGCATGGTTTGCGAAAGAAGATGGTTTTTTTGGGAGGGGTATTGTTAGTATTTTTTACAGTGCAAGTAGTTTCGATACGATAATGGTCTGACCAAGGGATGGGTGTGCATCTGGGAGGTTCGGAATGAATGAGGGCGTTGGTGAACATGAGGTCGAGGGTGTGACCTGCCTTGTGGGTGGGAGCTATGACAGTTTTCTGGAAGCCTAAAGCTGCCAAGGAGTTCATTAGGGTGATACAGGAGGCTGATGGAGGAGTAGAGTCAATATGGAGGTTGAAATCTCCAAGGATTATGGCTGGGTGGTTGATATTAATGTTTTTTGTGATGAATTCAATGATAGGAGAGGGGTTGTTTTCGAGGATCCCTGGAGGGGCATATATAAGGCATACTTGGAGATGGGGGGGTGTCCTAGATTTGAATAATCCAATTTATGGGGAGAGGGAGTAGGGTAGAGGGCTAATTGGAGGCTCTTGTTAGCTGCGAGCATAATGCCGCCTCCGTGTTTCTTGGGACGCGGAATGGAGAAAATGTCATATTGATCAGTGGGGAGTTGGTTAATCAGGACGGTGTCAGTGGACTTTAGCCATGTCTCTGTGATGGCGCAGATGTCAGGTCGGTCGTCAGAGAGGATGTCATTTAGTAAGACAGTTTTTTTTAATGATGGATTGTGCATTGAGGAGTAGTATGGCGAAGGTGGTGAGGCCGATGAGTTGGGTGAGTGGGGTGGTGATTAAGGGGATTAGGGATCTGTAGAGAAGTGGAGGCATGTGAGGCTTAGGAAGGGCGGAAGGATTGTGGTATTTAAGAATGGGGATCAGGTTGGGTTGCATGGTGGGTATGTGCTAGGAATGCATAATGAGGGGGGCAGAGAGGGCTGAGGGGGTGGGTTAGTGCAGTGGTGAAGGGTGGAGGGGGCAACGGAGGGGGTAAAATGTTGATGAGGGAGAGAGTAGTGAGAAGTATTGAGGGAAATGGGAGTACGGGGATAGAGAAGGGTTGGCCAGGCGAGAGGGGGTAAAGGGGAGGGGCTTTATTCAGGTTAATTCAGCAGGGGGAATAGCTGTAGGGAGAGAAGGCAGAGAGAGTACAGTTATTAGAGGAGGGGTGGGAGGGGAAGGGTGGAATGTAGGCTAATGGGTGAGTGGATACATTAAGAGTAGGGGGAGGATACTGGGGCTTTTGTTCCTTCAGAATCTGGGTTTGATGGCAGCCACCTTCGAGGTTGTCCCCTGGGTGTGAGAGCATGTGAGGCCTCTTCGAAGCACGTTGCTTTCTGGTGGAGTCTGCAAACTCAGGACTGCATGGTGAGGCTTAGTTTGCCATATCAAGGAGGGATTTTCCTGTGAAACGCTAGAAAGGTTAGTGCTTATGACAGATGCAAGCCTTCAAGGTTGGGAGGCTCACTGTCAGGAGTTGCTGGTGCAAGGTCGCTGGAACGCCAAGGATCATCAGTGGAGCATCAATAGGTTGGAAGCTCGTGCAGTTTGTCTGCCGTACTAAATGTCCATCCAGCGTTTAAAGAATCAGGTGGGCAGGATAACATCGGACAATGTGGCAACTGTGGATTTCATTCATTATCACTCTAGAACCAAACCTAACAATTGACAGAGGAGATAGATGTTGCTCTGCCATAGCGAGCACATCTTTTAGATAAATTAGTCTGCCACATTACTGGAAAGGGCAATGTAAGGGCCGTTTTGCTCAGAGTTCAGTCGAAGAAGGGATTCGAAAGTTGTTGGATCGATGCTCTTATTCAGGCATAGCTACGGATTGGGCCCAATGCCTGTGGTGTGCCAATCTGCAGTGGCTGCTGGTGGGCAGGCCTCTTAGGCTACTGCCCGGGAAGGATGTATGGCTGTAGGGACCCATTCTAAAGACAGTCCTGGTCAATTTTCTCTTAAAATTTGGCCCTTGAGAGGGCTCAAGTTATTGAAGCATGGTTATTCTGCTGCAGTATTTTCACTTTGCATCAGGCTAAAATAAAAAAAAATGTATGGGCTTATGTTAGAGTTGGGTGAATTTTCGAGGCCTTATGTGAGGACCGAGGTTCTCAGCCTCGCAAAGTGGAAATTGATTAATTTTGGAATTTTTCAGGACAGATTGCTTAAAGGCTTGGCTCTTAACTCCTTGACGGTTCAAGTGGTAGCACTCACCTGTTATAGGAGGTAAAGGAAGTTAAGCATCTTCGTCCTCCCTTGTAGCTACCTGTGTCCGAATGGTAACTTAATCTGATTGTGGATTCCTTTCGAGTCCTACCTTTTCAACTGCAACATAGCTTCTTCTTGAAGGTACTTACCTTGAAGACTTTTGTTCTAGGGGTATTCTGCTCAGCGCGTCGAGTTTCCAAGCTGCAGGCTTTTTCTTTCCGTGAGCTGTTCCTGAGACTCTGGTGGTGGTACAGCTTCGGACTCTACCTTTTTTTGGCCCAAAGTGGTTTCAGAATTTCATTTGACTCTGTTTACTTCCCTGGCCACACTGGAAAGGAGTACAGAGGAGAGTGAATATCGTCTCTTGCATGCTCTGGCTGTCAAGTGGCATCTGATGCAGTACTTGGAGGTTATTAATCATCTCAGTAAGTCTGCTCAACTGTGCTCCATGGCGGAGGTATAGAGGGTGAGCCAGTGGCACGGGCAACTATAGTCCGTTATTGGATTATGGAAGTAATCAGCGGTTGTCCTTACGCACCCTTCCAGTCATTCTGCTTGATCGTGTGGGCTCAGGAAGATGCCGGCCTTAGCATGGGCGATGTTGCTGGGTCCCTGGGCAGCTTTGATACATCCCACTGGTGTGGATTGGCCTGCCTGAGTGAACAGGAAGGAGAAATTCCTACTTACCTGTGACATTTTTTATTTAATTTTAATTTTCTTTCCTCTGAGGAAGGCAGGCTGATCCACAGTCCACCCTTGGCTGCCATCTTGCTTTCAGTTTGTCGTCTAGATAAGAATGATGCAGAGTCTTATATCTGTTACTCGCTTGAGGATTGGTAAGTGTCATGACCAGCTCCTTAGTTTGAAAAATGTTAGCTGTTTTGACTGAGCTCAGTGTTCTCAATTTGTTGGAAGTATAAGTGGTTATGTTCAAGTACAATCAGTTTATCCACAGTTTGGCTTTTCCAGAGAATACTTGTAGGCTGATGTTGGGATAAGGCTAAATGTCCTTGACTTCAGCTTTTACTCTGTCTCCACCTGCTGGTAGAGGTTCATAACCCATTTCTGTGGATTGATCTGCCTGAATGCAAAAGAAAGGAAATTATCAGGTAAGTATTAATTTCTCCTTTCCTTTTCCCTGCAGAGAAGGAAACCAAACAGCTCTTTGAGATTTGGGGCATGATCCCTATGTGCCCATGGTTTGCAACACCCCTGAATACAGAATTAGTACATCACAATGGGAGATATGTCACTGCCCAGGACACCAAACTCTTCCTGCCCTGTTAGGATTTAGCACAGTGAGTCCTCCTGATGGAATAGAACCAGATGTTCCTGATGTTCTGGATAATGCCCTTATAGCTTCCTTTTTATTATAATGTGATGTATCCACGCAATGACATTTCATATTCTCTGTCTCTGGTATTAGAGAATGTTTTCCAGTTTGATTTGAAAACCCTGGGGTCTATGGAGGAAACTGATTCTAGGGGCAGCACAGAGGGAACAAATCTGGAATTTCCTGGTGCCCTCTTTTCCATGATAAAACGTTAGGAGAATAAATCCAGCTGAGATCTAGTGCACACTGTGCCCCTCCATGTGTCTCTGAGTGTTTCTGGTTTGTGTTTCAGGTGCGGGTGACGTTTGAGGAGATCGCTGTCTATTTCTCCCAGGAGGAGTGGGGGTATTTAGATGAAGGGCAGAAGGAGCTTTACAGGGAGGTGATGAAGGAGAATTACGAGACCCTCATCTCCCTAGGTAAAAATTGCATTATCTGCATGTTAAGTGGACTCGAGGGCTGATTTACTGAAGGTCGTTTGTGACTTTTCTCCTGACTCCAGCTCCAGCATTGCTCTGTGTCTGAGCTGGCACCTGAGATTGGTTGTTTATCTCTTTTTACATGAGACCGGCCCCTTGTGTTAAAAAGGGGCGGGGCCAGCAGTTCAGTGTGTAAATCCGGCAGCCGCTGCTCGTGGTGCACTGTTAGCTGCGTATATTTCCTGCTGCTCCTGATGAGGTGTAAGTCTGCAGAAATCACTTTTTAGGACTAACACGATAGGGTGAGGGGTCTTGCTCAACTGGGGGGAGTGCAGGATGAAGAACTAGAAGGGTCTGGATGACGCTGAGATAGACTGGGCAAGCTGGTGGGCTAATGGGTAAAACTGGGAATGGCTTTAACCTGAACATGTTTTAAAATCCTCGTCCCTGCACGCGTTAAAGCTGGCAAATTCTTAAGGAAGAGTACACATGCTATGCATATTTTACATCATACACGTGTACTTGTGCACGTGATTTAAAACTCTAGCATATCTTTGCTCAGTCGCCTCCTCGTGCATGTACGGTCGCTTGCATTCTTGTTTTACAATTAGCTGAATATGAACAGCAGGATACAAGAGGACTGAGCTTGCTTCATGACTGTCATTACCCTGTGACATACTTAGCCCTGCACTGATATAATAGGGAGATTTTTTAGTTTGTCTACATACTTCTAGCTGTCTCATGGCCATTTTCCTAGCGTGTAGCAGATGGACTCAGGACCAATGGGTGTAGTGTACTCCTGCTAGCAGTTGGAGACGGATCAGATTTCAATCTGACGTCAGCCCTAGTACATATACCCTTCAGGAAGTGCAGCTCTTCAGTATTTTCCGTCTCCATAGCAGTTAGGGACTATCTGCACGCTCTCTGAGCGTTAGACCAAAATTAAAGAACAAAACCCGGCCTTTGACACCGTCAATCATCAAATCCTTCTCTCGCGCCTGGCAGAGAATAGGTATTGCCGACAAAGCGCTAGCCTGGTTCGCCTCCTACCTCACAAATAGGGAATACCTTATAAAAATCGACAACTTTGAATCTGCTCCCGTACCCCTCACACAAGGCGTCCCCCAAGGCTCTTCTCTTTCCGCCACCTGCTTTCAGACCTAGGCCTGAACTTCTACATATATGCGGACGATGTCCAAATCCTCATCCCCATCCAAAAAACGCTCAACGAATCCCTTCTCTTCTGGGAATCCTGCCTAGTCGCCATTAACTCTCTTTTATCCAACATCCACCTTGCACTAAATGCAGGCAAAACCGAAATACTCATCATATCTAAACATGAACACACGTCGCCCTCCACCTCCCCCCTTTCCACCCTTACCCACCCCTGGGAGTCACGCTAGACCAACACCTCAACTTCAAACCTCACATTAAGTCCCTGCTGAAAGCGGGCTTTTTCAAGCTCCAGATCCTTAAAAATCTCAAGCCACTACTCCACACACAGGACTTCCGCCTAGTCTTGCAGTCAACCATTTTCTCCAAATTGGACTACTGCAACACTCTCCTGCTAGGCTTACCATACTCTACCATCAAACCCTTGCAAACTCTGCAAAATGCCATGGCGAGAATCCTAACCAACACCCATAAGAGAGAACATATCGCATCCATTCTTATCGATCTGCATTGGCTGCCCATCCCTTTCCGCATTCAATATAAAACCCTGACCATACTGCACAACATTCTCTACAAAAACAACTCCACCTGGCTCAAGGAAATGCCTCACTTCCACTCTTCCCACCGCCCCGCAAGATCCACCCTTGCTGGCACACTACACACCCTCCCCCCCCCTAAAAATCGCGTACCTCTCCACCACCAGAGAAAGAGCATTCACCATAGCAGGCCCTGCCCTCTGGAACTCCCTCCCCACACAACTCCGTCTCGAACCCTCCCTGCCTGCCTTCAAAAAAGGCATCAAGACCTGGTTGTTCAGGCAGGCGTATCCCGAGACCAACCCCCCCTTAGACACCCGCCTCCCCTGCACCTTAGCTCTCTTTCAACAAGAATGTTTCTGTATCCAATAATCTGCTGTAAATAAGTTAATCTCTGCATTTGGTATTTTTTATAATCGGCTGTAAATAATTTTCTACTCAGTTATGGTTACTACTCTCTACCTTCTTTGCTGCTCTCTCCTCTTCCTCGCTGTCTATCCCACCCTCCCCCTGTTCCCTTTTCTCATGCCCGCTCCCTCCCCCCGCTCCCTGTTTTTTGTAATTCCATCCTGTCTCAAGTTCATTGTGAACCGGCGTGATGTGCCACACGAACGCCGGTATATTAAAAGCTGTTAAATAAATAAATCAATAAATAAAACCCAAAATTTAAAGAAGAAACCTACCTGAGGACGAGCCCCGCACTCCTGTGGTGATACCCTCGGGTCCCTCCCCCAGTTGAGTTTCCTGAGGTGATTTCTGTGGTCCCTCGGAGGTGAGCCTTGGTTCGGCGGCCTATTCGCGGCGAGGACCTAGCCCCCGAATCCTCGGGCGTGGCATAGAGGCAGCCTTGGTCCGGCGGCCAAATCGCGGCGAGGACTTAGCCCCTGAGCTCAGGCGCTGCTGAGAGGCAGCGGGTGCACCCCTTCGAGCGCAGCAGTGAAGGTATTTGCCCTCTCCCCCTGCAGCCGGAGACCGCCCGGAGCGAAACCGGGAAGCGCCGAAGACAAGGTAAGGTGGAAATCTTCTACTTAATCCGGTCTCCGAAGATCGAGGAGGAGCACAGGTCGGCGAGCGGAGTCTGTGCCACCGGGTTGATCCGCCCTAGCAGGGCTAGGCCCCAACTGTTCCAGGGTCTGCCCACATGGAGACCCTCCGAGGAGGTCGCCATATTGCCTGCATGCTCACCGTCGCCATCTTGGCCTTGTTCGCCGTGCCGCCCGCCGTCCGATCCGAGTGCATAAATTAAACTAAGCGCACAAAATTATGTGTGCGCATAATCTTAGGCGCACATAAAACCTTACGCGCATAACTTACGCGCACAATACAAGGCGCACTTCTGCGCGCACATAGACGCAATGGAGCGCATAAGAGCATACGCGCCCACAGAAATGGCACCTCCAGAAACAGGAATAAAAGCTCAAGGCCTCTGCCCAGCAAGCCACATCAGAGCCGCATAGAGTGAGGAAGCTGAAGCCCTATGTGCACACTGTGAGGAGGCCCTGGGAGATCCAGGTCAGGGCCAGTCCCACCCGGGTCCCAGTGCTAGTTCCTCAGGAGGCACCCCGGATCTAGCAGGCCCCAGTGAGTCCATCCCACAAACGGGGACCCCCAGGGAACCGGCGCCCCTCAACTTAGACCCAGCGTCGATCTCCTGGGTAGAGTTCTTTAAGGGGATTCACGCCTTTGTCAAGATGCAAACTGAACCCCGGGCGGACCAGCCGTATGCGCCACTGGAAGACCCTCACGCCCCAGCACCCTCGAGGCCTAGGCACAGGCTCCCACCACCCAGAAGCCCCACCTACGGGGACATGGATTTCTCCGAAGAGGAAGTCAAGCCCCTTGAGGAGGGGGAATTTCCCTCGGGGACAGAGCCACACCGAACCATGAGACGCTTCTTTTCAAAGGATGAGCTTCCGGACCTTGTATCCCAATGCCTATCGGAACTCGTTATCCCGGGCCAAGGCACCTCGGGGGAACCTAGAACGAAACCCCTGCTGGAGGGCCTGCGACAGACGTCTCGCCATTTTCCTCTCTTACAGGCGGCACAACAGCTAATTGACCTGGAGTGGAATGCGCCGGAGTCCCTCATTCAAAGGGGGTCGAGCCTTATCGGCCATGTATCCCCTGGACCCAGCGACCAAGGAGCTTCTGGCATGCCCTAGAGTGGACGCCATAGTCTGCGCAGTCGCCAAGCGCACTACCATCCCAGTGGAGGGAGGAGCAGCGCTCAAGGACGCACACGACCGTCGCCTAGAAGCCATACTGAAACAAACCTTTGAGGTGGCAGCCATGTCCCTGCAGATTGCGGCCTGCTGCACCGTGGTGACACGTTCCTGTTAATCCCAAGCCAGGAACAACACCCCGGGAGAAGACATGGAATCAACACTATCATTCCTCACTGACGCGGCTTACAATCTAGTGCGCACAGCAGCCAGAGGAGTGTCATCCACAGTGGCAGCCAGGAGACAACTCTGGCTTCGAAATTGGTCTGCTGACGCCTCCTCCAAGACACGCCTCACAAGAATGCCCTTCAAAGGATCCCTCCTCTTCGGCAGCGAACTAGAGAAACTGGCCAACAAATGGGGCGACTCCCCATTACCTCGCCTGCCGGAGGACAAGGCGAAAAGAAACCAGCGTCCCTTCCCCAGGTCCACCAGAGGCAGAAGCTCACATTGCTTCAACCCTTACAAGAACAACTATCAAGCGCCCCGCCCTATGGGAAGGAACCAGTCCTTTCGGAACAAGCACAACAAGAGGGGAACCAGCTCTGGTCCAGGCCCCAGCCGCACCCCACAATGAGATTCAGCCGACCCATCCAAGGGAAGAAGCCATAGGGGGCAGGCTAACCCTATTCTACCGCAGATGGGTCGAGATAACTTCGGACAAGTGGGTCCTAGCCATCATCTGGGAAGGGTACTACCTGGACTTCTTTCGAACCCCTCCGGACAAGTTCGTGGAATCTCCCTGCCACGACCCCCGCAAGAGGGCGGCAATGGAAGCTACACTGACCAGACTTCTGGCCCTCGAGGCCATAACCCCGGTACCTACACGGGAAATAAATACTGGGCATTACTCCATTTACTTTATCCTTCCCAAGAAAGAGGGTACATTCAGGCCCATCCTGGACCTCAAGTCAGTCAACCAACACCTAAGGATCCCACGCTTCCGCATGGAAACCCTACGTTCGGTCATACGTGCAATACAACCAGGAGAGTACCTCACAACCCTGGACCTGTCGGAGGCCTACTTACACATCCCAATTCATCAGGAACACCAGCGCTACCTACGCTTCAAGGTCCTGAATCAACACTTCCAGTTCCGGGCACTACCCTTCGGGTTAGCCACTGCACCCCGGACATTCACCATGGTAATAGTAGTGGTGGCAGCAACACTCAGGAAGGAAGGAATCCTCGTTCATCCCTACCTGGACGATTGGCTAATCAGAGCAAAATCACTGGAGGAAAGCCACCAAGCAACCAGCAGAGTCATAAACCTACTGGAAAGCCTAGGATGGGTAGTCAATACAAACAAGAGCTCCCTTCAGCCCTCACAGTCGCTGGAATACCTAGGAGTCCGATTCGAGGAAGACAAGGTCAGCCTGACCCCCACGAGGAGATCAAAGCTGTGGAACTGGCTCCAGACCTTGCTGATCGCCTCCCGTCCCACAGCGTGGGATTACCTGCAAGTCCTCGGACTAATGGCATCCACACTGGAAGTGGTGCCATGGGCGCGAGCCCACATGAGGCCCCTACAATGCTCACTTCTATCCCGGTGGAGTCCACGATCCCAGAACTACACCGTACGTCTACCACTACCGGCCAGAGTCCGGACCAACTACAGTGGTGGCTACAGATCAGCCACATGAGCCGGGGATCAAGACTATCCTCCCCAACCTGGACCCTGCTCATCACAGATGCCAGTCTACACGGGGGGGGGAGCACACTGCGAAGAGCTAACCACCCAAGGGCGGTGGAACGAAGAAGAGGTGGGGTGGAACATCAACTGCCTAGAAACACGGGCGGTCAGATTAGCCTGCCTGCGGTTTACCCTCAGACTTCGAGACAAAGCGGTCAGAGTAATGTCGGACAACGCCACGACAGTGGCCTACATCAACCGGCAGGGCGGAACCAGAAGCCAACAGGTCTCCTTAGAAATAGACCCTTTGATGGCCTGGGCGGAAGCAAATCTCCAGGACATCTCCACCGTCTTCATCGCCGGGAAGGACAACACTACGGCAGACTTCCTCAGCAGGGAAAGTCTAAACCCAGGAGAATGGAAGCTGTCACCCACAGCCTTCAAGATGATAGTGAATCGGTGGGGGACTCCAGAAATGGATCTTCTAGCAAACAGATCCAACGCTCAAGTACCCAGATACTTCAGCCGCAGGCAGGATCCGCAGTCCCAGGGGATCGACGCCCTGGTACAGGCCTGGCCACCGGGGACCCTGCTACATGCTTTTCCGCCGTGGCCCTTGCTGGGCGCAATCATTCACAAGATTCAACGGCACAGGGGGCTAGTTCTTCTGGTGGCCCCGGACTGGCCAAGAAGACCCTGGTACGCAGACATGAGAAAGACTGCTGGCAGGGAATCCACTACCGCTGCCTCCACACAGAGACCTGCTACAACAAGGCCCCGTCCTCCACGAGGATCCAGCTCAATTCTCTCTTACGGTCTGGCCATTGAGAGGGCCCGCCTGAGAAAGAGGGGATACTCGGGGGCAGTAATAGATACTCTCCTCCGAGCACGCAAGTTCTCCACATCTCTAACATACATAAGGATCTGGAGAGTCTTTGAGGCCTGGTGCGAAGACCACAATGTCAAACCACGCTCTTCTAAAGTTCCCGTGATCCTGGAATTCTTATAGAATGGACTACAGAAGGGTCTGTCCCTCAACTCCATCAAGGTACAGGTGGCCGCATTGTCATGCTACGGCTCCAGGAGCGAGGACGACAGCATAGCCTCGCGCCCAGATGTATCACGCTTCCTGAAAGGAGTCAAACACATTCGCCCACCACTAAAGTGGCCAGTGCCCCTGTGGAACCTCAACCTCGTCTTGGAATTCCTAGTGGGATCCGCCTTCAGACCCCTCCGAGGCCTGTCCCTCTGTCTGTTAACCTTGAAGATGGTGTTCTTGCTGGCCGTGTGCTCGGCCCGCCGCATCTCAGAGCTACAGGCACTGTCCTGCCGTGAGCCATTCCTCAGACTCACCCCGGGGACCATTCAGCTACGCACGGTTCCCTCCTTCCTCCCCAAAATGGTCTCACATTTCCACCTTAACCAAACCATCTCACTACCTACGATGGACGGCTTGAAGAAGTCGGAAGAAGCCCGTAGTCTGCGCCATCTCAACATCGGCAGACTCCTATCCAGATATCTGGAAATGTCGGAACCAGTATGAAAGACGGACCACCTTTTCGTCCTTCACAGTGGGAAGAGACAAGGGGAAGCGGCCTCGCGGGCAACCATTGCCCGCTGGATCAAGGAAGTCATCAAGGCGGCCTACGTAGAAGCGGGAAAACCACCACCTCTACAGGTCAAGGCCCATTCTACCAGAGCCCAGGCGGTTTCCTGGGCAGAAACTAGTATGCTGTCACCTGCCGAGATCTGCAGGGCAGCAACATGGTCCTCCATCCATACCTTCTCCAGATTCTACCGTCTGGATGTTCAGGCTCGGGAGGACACAGCATTTGCAAGGGCAATCCTAAATGGACCACGGGCAGCCTCCCACCCAGTTCGGGAGTAGCTTTTATACATCCCACTGGTCCTGAGTCCATCTGCTACACGCTAGGAAATGGAGAAATTACTTACCTGATAATTTCGTTTTCCTTAGTGTAGACAGATGGACTCAGCAGCCCACCCTCGGCTGCCATTATACATGGTCCTTCAACGAATCAAGGGTAAGCCATGCTTTCATTTACCTAGGACATCCACCCTGCCGGGTGTCGATGCTTTCCGATTGAGCACACTGGCGGTCTCTCCAGCTATAGTCAACCAACCAGTTCAAGTTAATCAAGTTGTTTTTTTTTTTTTTATTTATGCATTTCAATAATATACAGTTAACTTTAAGCAATAATGAGTACAAAGAAAAACAACCAGTTTAAAATAATAATAACAATTTTTCGAAATTTAACTCAATTTCCAAGTACTCATATAAATCAAATAAGGTAATTCTCCAAGGTTATATGTAATAGAACAATAACAGAGGAATTATGAACATCTGAAACTGAGTTGTACAAGTACTCACTTATCATGCCTCAAGTACTTCAGTCACACTTCCTCGGGGATGTGAATCTAAGAAAACCCTAAGTTGTGAGACTTCAAAGAAAACAAATTTTTTCACAAGGAAACTTCAAAAGCATTTTCCCACCCATTGCCTCTACCTCTACTCTAAGTCCCAAAAACCTTTTCCTCTTTTCTTGAGTTTGTTTTGACAAATCTGGATAGATCCAAATTCTACTTCCATGAAAAAGAAGTAATCTATTTTTCATAAAGGATCTAAAAATAAAATCTCTATCCATAGCAAACGAAAACGAGACATGTAAAACTGATCTATTCGTAATCACAGTATCTACATTTGACTATTATCTCTGTTAGATTCAGGGTATTTTGGGCTTCGGTATTGGTTGCAACTGATGTTCCCTGAGGGGTTACATAATAGATTTTTGATACAGTAGGTATGGTAGCTAAGGGAATCTTCAAAATTTCTACGAGGTATTCCTTAAACATCTCATAAGGTGATACTACATCAAGTTTTTGGAAATTTATTATTCTTAAATTCAAATACTTAAAAGTATTCTCCAGCACTTCTAGCTTCCTATCATATATTATTTCTGCTCGTGCAAATTTCTGTTGCCAGAGTTCTAAGTTACCAAGTCTCTTATCAACTTGTTGATTTTTGTTATCCATATTTTGCACAGATTTTTCCAAATTCTCAAAACATTGATTGGAGTCTGTCGTAATTTTAGTAAGTTTAACCACAGCTACCTCCAGTGCCTTTATAGCATCCCATAGTGTGTCCATAGTAATTTGTACAGGTTTATTTAAAGTCAATATAGAACCCTCAGGGTCCTTTGATTCACTTTTCCCCCCTGTGGCTGAAGTTCCTTCCCCCATCTCTTGAGATTCATACTGAAGTTTTAACATTTCAGAGGTAATTTGCATCGGTGGAGGAGGGATACTAGGGGCTCCGGGACTAAGTGATGTCTGTCAGGGAGGAGGACAGCTGTTCAATGCCTCCTCCAGCGACCTGTATCTCCGGTTCTGTACTTGTTACAGGAGAAAAGAAGGCTGGTATCCGAGGCTGTAAGGCACTAGACTTAGGAGAAGATGATATCATCTCCCTAATCTTTGCCTTTCATTTTGTATGTGGCATTACATTTTAAGCAAACTAAATTCCCCGGTACTTTTTCTTCAGTCTCTTTACTCATAGATTCAAATAACCTTGTGAGTGGAGGCAGTTGAGAGAGAGTAGCTGCACCCGTGAAGTTAAAGAAATATTTTGGTAATTACCTTAATTCAGGAAAAATTTCACGTCCTTTCCAGCAAAGCTAAACAAAGCTGCGCGCGGCCCTTTGGCGACGCACCGGCGGCGTCAATGCGCCGCAGGACGTCAGTTCTTATTCGGTGGGAGGCTCCGCCCCCGTGATGTCAGCACCCGGAAATCCCTCTGTCGTCCACCTGCTCGAAACAGGGCTAGAACAGTTCGTTTGAGGCAATAAACTTCAGGTAATATTTAGTGCTCCACTCTCAGCGTTCCCTCTCACCTCCACCTCCAAGTTAATCAAGTTTTTAACGTTCTAACAAAAGTTATCTAAGTTAATCATATTAAGTTATTCAATCAGTCAGTCACACATATATCCACAATGCTTTGCAAGGAAGAATACTGAGGAGCTGCACTTCCTGCAGGGGTATATGTACTAGGGGCTGACGTCAGATTGAAATCTGATCCGTCTCCAACTGCTAACAGGAGTACACTATACCCATTGGTCCTGAGTCCATCTGTCTACACTAAGGAAAACGAAATTATCAGGTAAGTAATTTCTCCATTTTCCCTTCTCCCCTACCTACGGATCCATTCTCCTTCCTCTTCCTGACGCTAATCCTACCCAATCTCATTCCCCACTTCTGTCCATTGGGAACATCAGGTGCACTGTCAGCCTCCCATATTCTCCACCTCCTCGGCCATTCTGTCTTCGGTCTTCTCCATTGCTGTACAAAGTTTTCTTCCTCTCACTAAGCCATCACCTCTCACCCTAAGAGAATCTCACTGTCTTTACTGTCATCATACCTGCCCTTCTCTGGATATCAATCGCAGTCCTGTCCCTCTGGGGTAATTCTCATCCTTCCTTCCAAGCTTATCCTACCCCCACTCTCCTCCCTTTTCTCTCCCTCAGGTTTTATCTATGCAGTATCCGCTCTGTTTCCTGCAAGCTTGCCTATGTTCCTAACCTCTTATCTCTCATTTTATCCATCTTCTCTCCCTCTTCTATGTTTATCCTGCTGTTATTTTTTATATTCTGTTACAGTTTTCATTTCCAACACTTTCATGAGGTAATTCAAGGCATCCACCACACTTTTTGTGAACAAATAATATCTCTTGATATTATTCCTAGTCTCCTCCCTTGGAACCTTTGCTCTACAAATTATTTTCCATTCAAAAGAAGTTTACTTCTTGAGCATTATTACCTTTCAGGTATGTGTCTCTATCATATCTCCCCCTTTATCTTCTCCTCTAGGTTATACATATTTAGGAGCTCATCTCAGAAGGCTTTTGTGCAAACCCCATGCTTAGATGATTTTCATGGTCTGACCAGTGATAGAGCTGCACATTTTCTGACCAACCACCAGTGGTTGGTCAGAAATGTGCAGCTCTATCACTGTGTGACACTGCCAGAGCAGTGATTATAGGATCAGAAACCCAGAACCATTTGCATGGTCACTAATGCATGATTAATGTCGTCTTCTATCACCAGCAAGTGATGAGGTCACACAGCACATAAAAGAGGACAATCAAGAAGAAAATTCTATAGAAGAAGGACTGATCCCAAGAGAATCAGAAAATGTCTTTGAGAATGTTTCACAAGGGACTGAGAGGAGTAACACGAGGAATAGTCAGCAGAACTCAGAGAAGAAGCAGAGACACCCTGCAGGAGACTTGCAGGATGGAGTCACGGTCAAAGTCTTCCCTGAGCACCAGAGACACGTGAGCACAGAGAGACCCTTCCATAGCCATAACAGTGATCAAAAGACTTCTGACCTTCAGCAGAGGGAGGGGAAAGAGAAGACATCCTTCCTCTGTGACTCCTGTGGTAAAAGTTTTAGTAAGGAATCACATTCAATATTGCCCCAGAAATCCCACCCACTCCATACACTATTTCTATGCACTAAATGTGGGAAAAGCTTCAGTGAGAAGAAAAATGTGAAAGTGCACCTAAACATAGATAAAACAGAGAAACCCTTCCCATGCAGTGATTGGAGAAAAAGTTTAATTAGTAAGTATAAGCTAAAATTAGGTCATAAAACCCACACAGGACAGAGACCATTTATAGATATTAAGTGTGGGAAAAGCTTCATGAGACAGAATATACTAATCTCCAAACAGAAATGCCATATCGTAGAGAAACCATTCTCCTGTACTGAATGTGGAAAACATTTCATTAACAAATCGCACCTCTTCCAACACCAGAAAATCCACAAAGGTAAAGGACCATACATGTGTACTGAATGTAATAAAAGCTTCCTTGTGAAGTATATCCTCACAAGACACATGAGAATCCACACCCGTGAGAGACTATTCTCATGTAGTGAATGTAATAAAAGATTCACTCACAAGGGTAACTTCATAAAACACTCAAGAATTCATACAGGGGAGCGACCATTCTCATGTAGTGAATGTAATAAAAGATTCACTGTGAAGTCACATGTCACAAGACACATGAGAATCCACACAGGGGCACGACCATTCTCATGTACTGAATGTAATAAAAGATACATTGAGAAGGGTGCCCTCACCAGCCACATGAGAATCCATACAGGTGAGCGACCATTCTCATGTACTGAATGTAATAAAAGATTCACTGAGAAGGGTACCCTCACACGTCACATGATAATCCACACAGGGGCGCGACCATTCTCATGTAGTGAATGTAATAAAAGCTTCACTCACAAGGGTGCCCTCACAAGACACATGAGAAGCCACACTGGTGAGGGACTATTCTCATGTAGTGAATGTAATAAAAGATTCACTGAGAAGGGTGCCCTCACAAGACACATGAGAATCCACACAGGGGAGTGACCATTCCCATAGAAAAGATAGAAACATAGAAATGATGGCAGAAAAAGACCAAATGGTCCATCCATCTGCCCAGCAAGCTTCCACACTTATTTTACCATACTTATCTGTTTCAGCGACTGCCAAGTTCAGGGCCCTTCTTGGTAACTGCTTGATTCCAATTTCCTGCCACCCCCTGCCATTGATGCAGAGAGTAATGTTGGAGTTGCACCAGTACATTCTCATGTAATCAATGTAGTAAAAACATCACACAGAAGGGTGCTCTCATAATCCACATGAAAACTCACACATACAAGAGGCTATTCTCATGGATTAAATATGGAAGGTCCTTTATTAGGAAGCAACATTTCTCAGAACACCAGAAAATCCCTGACTACAAACCATTTACATGACCTGAGCGTGGGTAAAGCTTCCATGTTAACCATACACTTGGGGGTAGATTTTCAAAGCAGCGCCCGACAATCCATGTGCATGTGATTCCTGGCATGTGCACATGGACATAACAATTTTAAAACGTGAGCATTAGTGGTGCTAGGTTGAACTAAGGTCTGCAAATAAAGCCTTGTTAGTAATACCTAATATAAGATCGGCACACTTGAGTGAGGTTAGAGATCGTTCCTTATCGATAGCAGGGCCAAAATTATGGAATCAATTACCATCAGCGCTGAGGCTACAGCAAGATAGAAAGAGGTTCAGGAAAGAATTAAAAACTTGGCTATTCTCCCAGGCCTGGCACCATTCGTCTGTTCCACCAGTATTGGACTATGAGGGTGGGGGGGGGGGGGGGGCTCTTGGGACTGGGGGTAATGTTGTTATTGTGTTGGGTTCCTCTTTTGTGGGGGAGGGATCAGACCTCACCCTCCCCTTTGTTAATGTATCTGTTGAAAATCCAATAAAAATTGTTTAAACATAAAACTTGGCTATTTCGTCAGGCATATGAGAATGATAGTGAAAACGGAAGCTGAAATCCACGTATCTTGTTCATATTTCTTACTTGATCTTGTTTTTTAACCTATTTTTGTTTTAAATGTTATAGTTAGACTATTAACTGTTTTTAGTAGGTTAATTTTAATAATAAGAATTTTTATGTATTAATTTATGATTTTGTTTTGTAAACAGTAGTGATGGAATTTTATTGTGCAATGGTAGATAAAACCTGTACAATTAAATAAAAATAGTGTAAAAGGTTCCAATATGTGTTTTGCTATATACCTTCATCATTGCTGTAACAGGAATGTGATTGTTACTGTTATCCTTTTGTAGTGTTATAATGTTTATTGGATTACCTTTAATAGAAATAATTACACACAAAAAAATGTGCGCATTATGCGGACGGCAGGTGCAGGAGGCCAAACTACGTAATATCCATCCAGCGACGCGATCGGACCTTCCCCAGTTCCCTCCCAGTTTATTAAGGAGTGAAGTGAGAGAGAATTCCCTACCCCCCTACCTACACTTCCTCCCTCTATCCCTCTCCTCCCCTAAATTTAATTTTTTACTTACTACTCCTCCAGAGCACAAGAGAGAGACCATTGTCTTGTACTGAGTGTGAGAAAACCTTCATTAATAACTATATACTAATCTCACACCAGAAAATCCACACAGGAGAGAGACCATTGTCTTGTACTGAGTGAGAGAATACCTTCATTAATAACTATATACTAATCTCACACCAGGAAATCCACACAGGAGAGAGACCATTGTCTTGTACCGAGTGTGAGAAAACCATAAATAACAATATACTAATCTCACACCAGAAAATCCACACAGGAGAGAGACCATTGTCTTGTACTGAGTGTGAGAAAACCTTCATTAATAACTATATACTAATCTCACACCAGAAAATCCACACAGGAGAGAGACCATTGTCTTGTACTGAGTGTGAGAAAACCTTCATTAATAACTATATACTAATCTCACACCAGAAAATCCACACAGGAGAGAGATCATAGTATTGTACTGAGTGTGAGAAAACCTTCATTAATAACTATATACTAATCTCACACCAGAAAATCCACACAGGAGAGAGATCATAGTATTGTACTGAGTGTGAGAAAACCTTCATTAATAACTGTATACTAATCTCACACCAGAAAATCCACACAGGAGAGAGACCATTGTCTTGTACTGAGTGTGAGAAAACCTTCATTAATAACTATATACTAATTTCGCACCAGAAAATCCACACAGGAGAGAGACCATTGTCTTGTACTGAGTGTGAGAAAACCTTCATTAATAACTATATACTAATCTCACACCAGAAAATCCACACAGCAGAGAGACCATTGTCTTGTACTGAGTGTGAGAAAACCTTCATTAATAACTATATACTAATCTCACACCAGAAAATCCACACAGCAGAGAGACCATTCTCATGTACTGACTACTCCAGAAAGTCTACACTGGAGTCCTGAGTGGAGGAAAACCTTCCTTGCTAAGTTTACATTAATCTCGCACAGGAAAGTTTAAACAGAAGAGAGACATTGTTCATATAATGGGGTAGATCATACAAACGTACGCGCAATCGGTGCAAAGAAAAGTACGCCGGATTTTATAAGATATGCGCGTAGCCACGCACATCTTATAAAATCTGGGGTCGACGCGGGCAAGGCTGCGCAAAATCGGCAGCCTACGTGTGCCGAGCCGCACAGCCTGCCTCCGTTCCCTCCGAGGCCGCTCCGAAATCGGAACGGCCTCAGAGGGAACTTTCCTTCCGTGTCCTCCCACCTTCCCCTACCTAAATCCCCCCCCCCCCCTACCTTTGTTGTGCAAGTTACACCTGCTTGGTCTATGGCTGCCGCCATTTTGCGCCGCCATTTTGCAAAATGGCGGCACAGAATGGCGCCGGCTGAAGACAACATGATTCAATTGCAGGAGGCCGTTCCGGACCGCCGCTGGACCCCCAGGTAATTTAAGGCATTTTGGGGGGGGTTCGGGAGGGTGGGGGATTTAATTTAAAGGGTCGGGGGTGGGTTTTAGGGTGCCGGTTTTCCTGCCCTCCCCCTTTCCCCGATTTACAATTTTTTGACGATAAATCGGGGGAATTGGTATTGTATCGTGGCCCTAACGATTTTTGACGATTTAAAATATATTGGACGATATTTTAAATCGTCAAAAAACGATTCACATCCCTAGCTGGAAGAAAGATACGGTGACCTCTGGCACAGTCCACTTTCAAGGTGTCTCTTGCTATGTGGCTGTCCAGTAACACAGCAAAGCAATAGATAAAAGGACTGACCCAAGCAAGCAGGAGAAGAGCAATGGACTGAGGTGCTGCCAGCGTGCACTTCTCTGCACTGGATTGTTTAATTAAGAGATATGTCAGGCCATAATATTATTATTCCTATTATCTAATGTATATTCTGATTGATTACCTTCTCTGATTATTGCAGTCAGCTTTTTAGTGTTATTTGTACCAATCCCCTTTATCTAATTATTCCTATTAGCTAATAATAAATCCCTACCTGGCACTCAGGTGTTCTTTTTTTGTCAAAATCATTTTTTTATTAAAGAGCAACACAGGTACAATCAAGAACCGAACTCTGGGGAAAAAAAACACAATACGAATCAAAGAGTAGCAGCACAGCACATTATAAGAGCAATTCCCCAACATAACAAGGTCAACTGGAACAAAACCCCGTGTACTCTCCTTTTGAGGTCCTCCGGACCAAGAGAAGCAAAGAAAACTCCAATCATATCCCACCGCCCAGTCACAACACAGACAACCACAAACACTCCACACATTACATACAACCCCCCCCCCCCTCCCCTGGGAGACTACCCCCTCCACGACTAGTATTGCCCAACATTTGCAATGAAGAGACATTAACCGTCCTTACAAAGTGCAGCCCCCCCTGTAATAGACAATGATCACAGATCAAGGTTCAAGTCACAAGACAAACCAGGTGGCGTAAGAGTTCCAATCACTTCCAAGAGGCCTGATATCCAGCTGCAGTTAAAGTGGATTGAAGATCCGACGGTAATAGGTCATAACAGGTTGACCAACAAGACTGGTATAGCAGATCCCTTTCTCTCGCACTGTTCAGGGCAACCAGCCGTTCCATTTGCATGGAAAATGCCAGCCGCCCAAACCAGGCCCGCAGGTTGGGTGCCGTATCTGGTGTTATCCAGTCAGCTACGATAGTGCAGCATGCCAGCAATATTGCAGTATGGCCAAATTTATCCAAGGACAAAGGGAAGGGCTCCTCATAAACCAGAGAGAAGCAACTTGCCCGTCCAACCAATAGAAGAGCCAGTACATTGAGCTACTACTGCAAGCACCTGCATCCAAAATGGTCGTAGAACAGGGCAAAGAAACAACCTGTGTGCCAAAGTACCCGTCACTTGATGACATTTAAAACATTTAGGTGAGGATAACCGTCTCATCCGACAGTGGCGAACATCGTCACAATAAATATGGTGCAGGATCTTAAATTGTAACTCTTGAAGGGAGAGATCTGGTAGGCTTTTAGGCATAAGCTTAAAACAAGAAAGCACGTATGGAGTAGGAATATCCATTGCCCACGCCTCAGTCCAATATCGAGCTAAAGAGGCCACATGTGGCACAGAACGATATGTTCTACCAAACGCACACCAACCTTTGATGGAGTTACACTTTAGAGCCCCATCAAAAAACGCTGTGAAAAAGCTGACTCCCGACGATAGGCCTCCTCAGTCCAATGAAAGGATTGGAGATAATGACGGGTCTGCAAATAGGCATAAAAGTGTTTAGCAGGTAAGTCATAGTCTTGGGCCAAAGATGCAAAATCATGCACTACTGGCGAGTCAGTAACATAGAAGTGAAAAATGAACGCTAAACCTTTCTGTAGCCAGGTATCAAAAAGAAAATGGTTGGCTCGGCCTGGAGGAAAGTCCAAGTTACCCATTAATGGCATGAAGAGAGATGAAAGACCAGCCAGTCCTCCGCGGGACCGTATCCACCGCCAGGCCTGGCGATAGGGTTGCACCAAACTGCGAGGGATATTTAAGGTCCGATAAGCCCCAGGATTGTCCTGGATCAAGTACAGAGGAGACCAAGGTGCAACCATGCTAATAACCAGTCCATCTTCACAATATGCATATTAATCAAGGATCCATTCCCCCACATATCGGAGTTGGCATGCCGCATTGTATAACCTAACATCCGGCAGACCAAGGCCCCCCTCCCCTCTCTGAGACATCAGCACCTGATAACGTAACCTCACTTTTTTCCCCGCCCAAAGAAATTTTTGAAAGGAAGACTGCAACCACTTTACATCTCTACTAGTAAGCCAACAGGGCAACATATGCAATTTATAAAGTAGCTTAGGCATGAGGACCATCTTAAGGAGAGCGCTTCTACCAAAAAGGGAAAGGGGCAAAGAGCACCAAGCCTTAAGTTGAGCATCGAATTCTATCAGCGTGGTTTTTATATTCAGGGCATAAAGGTCCAAAGGGTCGTGGGAGATCCAAACCCCCAGGTATTTCATTTTATCCTGAGCTCACTTGAACGGGAACCCTCCTGGCCAATGGTGTTGCACTCCGGGGTCAAGGGCAAGCGCTTCTGATTTAAAAACATTGATGGTCAGGCCCGAAATAGATTGAAAAACCGTAAAACATTGAATAATAACTGGAATGCTAGTCCTAGGTTGCCCCACAAACAGCAAGATGTCATCAGCGAACATTGCTAACTTCATCTGATGACGGCCAATGCGAAGGCCCCGAAACCCATCCTCCAAGCGCAGCTTAATAGCCAGGGGCTCCAAGGCTAAAACAAATAAAAGAGGAGACAGAGGGCATCCCTGACGTACCCCACATAAAATAGGGAAAGATTCCTGTCAAGGTACCATTGATAAGTAACCTGGCACTAGGACTAGCATAGAGGGCACGCAGCCAAGATAAAAAGGAGCCCGATATACCATACGCTTGCAGAGCCCAGAACATATAGTCCTATGAAAGGGAATCAAAGGCCTTTTCTGCATCCAAGCTCAGCACCAGGGCCTCCATCTTAGAGTGAAAATTTAAAAGGCCAATCAAGCGCCTCACATTTTTAATGCCTTGGCGCCCCTTAATAAAGCCTGTTTGGTCGCCATGGATCACGGAGGGCAAAAGGAGACTCAATCTGGCCGCCAACACTGCTGCCAATATTTTTAAGTCCCCATTTATAAGAGAGATAGGCCTATATGAGCCCACTTCCTGTACATCCTTCCCAGGTTTGGGGATTAACACTATAGTGGATTGATTTTCCGTAGGTGTAACCGGCGTCCCCTGGATTAAACTATTATAGTATGTCTGCAGCACAGGTAAAATGGGGAATTTCAAAATCATATAAAACTCTGGCCCAAGGCCGTCTGGGCCAGCCACCTTTTCCAACTTAAGGCCATGTATAATGGCATGAATTTCAGAATCAGTTATAGGCACATTTAACGAAAGGAGCTGCGTCTCAGTAAGTTGCGGCCAAGGAAGATCAGAAAAGAAAGACTCTCTTGAGGGGAGATGACTAGTCTTTTTCCCGTAAAGCCCACTATAGTATTCCAGGAAACGATCTGCAATAGCTGCTGATGCTGTCTGACGGGTCCCATTTCTATCTTTAATACTAGTGATGAGAGATTTGGGGCCACGCGCTCTAACCAAGCTCGCCAACAATTTACTGGGCCGATTACCATAACGATACACCTGATATTTGTAATATCTCATAGACTTGGATGCTCGCTGAAACAAGAGCGCTTGCAGACTTTCCCTCAATTCATCTACTTCACGCTTGCTAGACTCCGACATTGCATTAATATGCCGGAGCTGCGCTTGTTTTAATTCCTCGGTTAGCTTAAGAATCGCAGCGTTACGCTTCTTATTCTGGGTAGCAACATAAGCTATAATATGTCCCCGCATAACTGCCTTTCCAGCCTCCCATAGAACCTGGGGTGCAATACCAGAAGTATTGTTCAGAAGCATATATTCTCCCCAACGGTCAGTAAGGAAGCGATTGAACTCCTTATCCAAGAACAACCCCGAAAACATGCGCCAAGAAGACGGGGGTTTAGGAGTATGTCCAAATGTTACTGTAACTGAAATTGGCGCATGATCCGATAGGGCAAAGGTGCCTATAGTAGTGGTTGTCACCCTGGGGAACAGGAATTCCGAGATAAAAAAATAATCCAAAGGGGAATAAGACCCATGTGGATGAGAAAAAAATGTGTAGTCCTGCTCTCCCGGGTGCAACGCCCTCCAAATGTCCAGCAAGCACAATTCGTGGCACAGAAAATTAGGGCCTTTGTGGGTATCACTAGGTTCTACAGGTTTAGGAGGTTTGCAGTCTTCCAGCTTGTTGCCTACCATATTAAAATCCCCTCCCACCAGAAGCGCACAATCAGAAAGTTCACCAAGGATCCCCAGAAGACGGGTAAAAAATGCATGCTGATATACATTAGGTGCATATACATTACATAGGGCCACTCGTTGCTGATTACACATTCCCTGGACTCTGACATATCGACCCTCGGGGTCTTGCCATACCCTTTCGGATTGAAAAGGCAGTTGTTTATGAACAAGGATAGCCACACCTCGTTTTCTGGATGAGGATGATGAGAAAAAACCCTGCCCCACCCACTCTCTTTGTAATTTGAGATGCTCTATCGCTGACAAGTGAGTCTCTTGAAGAAACACCACCTGCGACCCCATGCGTTTGAAAGCCATTAATAATTTCTTCATTTGATTGGGGAATGTATGCCATCTACATTAAGAGATGTGCATTTTACTGTAGCCATGATCGACGTTACTTAAAAAACATTACCAATGAGATGCGACCAGGTAACCATGATGACAAAAAGATATCCCGGGACTCCCCAGCCTGAGCCCCCAGGATCATAAGGAAATAACCACCAAAAACATAGGCCATTAGCCATAAAAAAACTGCCTTAGCACCAAAATGAAAGGTACGTCTCCCAGGGTTCCCACCCCTCCCCGTCCCAAGCCCAGTAGTCCACAGTTCGCAACCCAAGCACACCATCCACACCAAACATAGCACAGCTCTAACAGCTCACATGCATACAGAACCCACAACCCACACACCAGCCCCAAGAGGCTCAGAGCCACTCCCCCCACCCCCACTCCTGGAAGCAATAGGGAAAAGACCCCCCCCCCCCCCCCGAAACAACAACAAAACTTTGACATTGTATCAAGTAACATTAACAGCAATTTAGAATCTTGATGGAGCCACGAGACCCCCAGTCAAGGGGGCCCCGACACGCCAGCTACACTCCAAGGCTTCGGGCATCACAGCGAGGTCAAACTAACTCATGTCGCAGCTACAAAGACTTGTGACATGTCTCGTCAAACCTCAATTTTTAGGAAAAGAGCCACATAACAGGAATCGCGATCCTCAGTCAACCTCTCTCCGTTCCGCATCAAAGAAGGCGTCTCTGCAACAATCAGCTTTTATTCTTCCCCTGCGACTGGCAAGGTGGCTATAAACCTATCCGCAGCATCTCTGGAGGTGGAAAAAAGAACCTTGTTATCATGAAAGACTCGCAGCTTAGCTGGATAAAGTAGCCCAAATTTGATGCCTCGCTTATGCAACTCTGTACACGCCGGGGACATGTTCTTTCGCTGCGCCGCCGTCGCCGCTGAAAAATCATTGAAGAGAAGTATCTTATGGCCTTGAAATTCCAGGGACGCCTGTATAGAAGCTCGCATGATCTGCGTTTTATGCGCCCAGTTCAGTATTTTCGCTAGCACCGATCTGGGCCTGTTCGCTCCTTCCCGTAAGATTCCAATTCGGTGAACCCGTTCACAAACCATCAGCGTCACAGAAAACTCCAGACCCAGTTGTTTCGGTAGCCAAGATTCCACAAATTCGGACAACCCACTGTCTTTAACTGACTCTGGGACCCCGATAATACGTATATTGTTCCTCCGACTTCTATCTTCCAAATCCTCAATTTTGTTCAACAAGCCTCATTGGGTAGCTTGTAGCTCTTCCACATGGCACTCCGACTTGCCTAATCGGTCTCCGTGATCTGACAGGACATGCTCCGCTTCATCCAGTCGTTTCGTCTGACCTTCTAGTGCTGATTTGATATCGTCCATGGAGGCCTGTATTTTAGAAGGCGAAGATCTAGGGCTGCAGTGACACTTTGAGAAATCTGAAGAAGAGCGTCGGCAGACAACGAGTCAAGAACCTTGGCGCCTGCAGGGGCCTCCGCCATCTTAGCAACAGGGGTGTGGGACCTACAGACGACACTCTTACGCGCACTCCGCTGTCTCATCGCCCCTTCTCCACTACTGAGAGGGCTCCCCTGGGCAACAGTACAGCCACCAGGTGAGAAACGCACACGAATGAGGTATCTAAGAGAGAGAATTCCAAATTGTCATCGAGATGCAACAGTGAAGTCTGGGAATGCAGTGTGAGAAGTCTGAGAAAAATATGTCCAAGTAGTCAATAACAAGCAACAGCGATTTCTGGTAGTGCAGCAGGGAATATCTGAGAAAAAGAGTTCCAATCAGCCAGCTGACTACTGCAGCAGAGCTGGGAGTACAGGCAAGCACCACCTTTAGAGCAGTAGCCCTTCTAGGCCAGGCTTCAAACCAGGGCTGGACAAAAAAAAAACTTCCAGGGAGCATGAAATAAATTAGTCCAGCTGCGCTCCACTTCAGAAAGAGGAAAAGAAGGGCCCAGAAGGCAACAATACCCAAACCGTGGCGCAGTCTCAAGGATCCAGACCCCGCTCCCCAGCAGGCTCATTCACAGTACCTCGTGGGAAGAAAGCCATCGCAGCCCAGCAGCAGTCCCGACGAAATGCACCACACCAGGTCCTCCCCAGACACACGGGCAGGTCCTCCGACCCTCCGAATGGTATTTTGGGGTCTCCGGTGAGAAGAAAAAAAAAACGCCACTGGACCACATCGGCATGATTATAGAGCGAGCGAGCGAGCCGCGCAGCGTGGCAGCCGCCATCTTGGCCGCTCCACTGCAGTTCTAATCCCCAAGTGAATCCGCCGTCATCCGGCGCCCAAAAGCCTAAAAACGACAGTCTCGGGGTCCCATCGACTGCCACGGGTCCCCGAGGCAAAGGCTGCGTAAATTGCCAGCGATCTGAGGGTGATCGGGGGGCAAAGGACCCACGGGGACCGCGGAGCTCAGTTTTCCTCCGTCGGTCTCGGTGACGTCATCACCGGAAGTCGGCACTCAGGTGTTCTAACTCAATGTGTGTGTGAGAGAGAGAGAGAGAAAGGAGTATTAAGGTAAGCCTTGTCAGTCACTGGTCACTAATTTATTTATTTATTTGTGGGGGTTTTTTCTTGACCGACCATCATCAGAGATATCATGCCGGTTTACATGTAACAGGGGGAAAATAAAACAGGAAGAGAGCAGTTACAAAACACAGGTTAAAGAAGAACTGGGAGGTGCAGAGGAGGGTGCACGTAGGAAAGACAGCTTAAAGCTTGAAAGCAGTAAAGCAAACTTATATAGGAGTGCAAATACCCAATAACGCGTATAATATAAGGCGAGTGATCCTAGTCTCAGTGTGAATCTGGAACACCCTTCCCTCTCATTCCCACCCCTACTGCCTCTCTGTTTCCCCTGTGGATTAAGCAGCTCTCTGCTCTCACCTCCCAGCACACAGTGGAGCTGACAGTGAGGACTTTTACTGCTGGGCTGCCAGAGATGCAGAATTTAGAGCAGCTGGGAGCTACTGCCAGTGAGGAGGGGAAAACTGAGGAATGGCCCCACCAGTTCTCCCCACACTTCCAGTCACAGCAGGGGAGGTGAGGAGGGGCCTCAGGAAGGTTGCAGAGAGCTGTACTAGCTGAGGTCCCAACTCCTGGCCTTCCCACTCCCATCTATAAACAGGAAGTGTCACAGGCGCATGAATTTTAGTGTCTAGTCAGTTCTTACCAGACACTGTAGAGGTCCATATAAAGGTGGATTGTCTGTTAAATCCAGTGGGAGCACTGAGAGGAGAGGATCACCTTGCTGGGGGCTGGAAAGAATCAGTAAGTACTGCTTGGGGACATTTTTTAAACTTTAAAGTATTGAGGAGAATTAAAGTATTGGTGTATATTATTTAGTGTGCTTCTGTGTTTTATTTTAAATAGGTAGAAAGTCAGGCAGTATTGACTGGGTAAGTGAAACATCAGGGCATGCTAGAGAGATAAAGTCTCTAAATGGAATAAAAGACAGTTTTATGGAGCAATTACCTCAGGAACTGACTAGGGAGGGAGCAATTTTAGATCTAATTCTCAGTGGAGCACAGGATTTTGTGAGAGAGCTAACGGTGGTGGGGCCACTTGGCAATAGTGATCACAATATGATCAAATTTAAATTGAGTGGAAGGGGAAGAGTATGTACATCCACTGCTCTAGCGCTAAACTTTCAAAAGGGAAACTGAAAAATGAGAAAAATAGAAAAAAACTGAAAGCTGTAGCTACAAAGTTAAAAAATGTGCAACAGGCATAGACATTGTTAAAAAATACCATTCTGAGGGGGGCGCTCTCGCCGTGGAGCAAGATGGACGCGTGACTTCGCGCTCCTGCTGACCCCGAGCCTCCACAACCATTTTGGTGAACCTTAGACCTCTAAAAAACGAGTAAAAACACAGTGGATCTCCAGTGGCTGCCCCGAGATGGCACATAAGAAGAAAGGCCCGGATTTTAAGCAGTTCGCGTTCACAAGAAATACCTGCAAAGAAGAGGGGCCTAGCAGAGCTACGGAAGCCCCGGCTTCAAGCAATATAGACCCCGGCGGGGAGACCGAGGTGGAGGGAGAAGGATCGGCGATATCTGAATACCCCACTTGAGATGAGTTCCGGCAATGGTTCAGGGATCTAAGAAAAGAAAATAGAGACCATAAAAAAGAACTCCTAACGGCTGTGGCAGATTTGCAGGAAGAAATGGCTGAAATTGGACAACGGGTGGATGATTGCGACATACGTCTGGAGGCTCAGGCCTTGCAAATTGAAAACTTGCACAAAGTATCGGAACAATTCTCCACTGATACAGCAGCCGTAAATGCCAAGCTGGAAGATTTAGAGAACCGCAGTACACGAAATAATCTGAGATTTCGGGGTATACCCGACACAGAAACTTATGCTGACTGCGGTGGGACTATTCAACGCTTCTGTTTATTTCTATTACAACAAGAAGGAGCCACAGAGGAGAATGATATTCCAACCACCATTGAATTGGATAGGGCACACCGCTCATTAGGTCCCAGAATCAATGGGAAGCCTAGAGATATCATTTTTTGCTTCACCAAATACACTGTAAAAGAAAACATCTACCAGATTGCCAGAAAACAGCACGTGTGGACTTGGGAAAACCATCAAATTCAAATTTTCATAGACCTCTCTCTCACAACATTGAAAAAAAGGATGGAATTCAAGGAGATCACCGCAGTGCTCAGAAACAAAGGACTGCGTTATGGGTGGTTGTTTCCCTTCGGCATCGCGATTACTATTGAGGGTACCACATCCAAAGCAGTAACTGTTGTGGACGCAGCGGCCATTTTGAGGGATGCTGAACACACAGTGAAACTGCAGGCCCTGGACAGGCCCAGCTCATCTGTCCCAGCAGACACCCCTCACTGGCAAAGAGTTCGCAATGGAGGGAAACGGCTACGAAGGCACTCTGGAGACCGTACATCGGATCAGGAGAAAGGAAAAGGCTGATCATTCCTAAGGAATCTGAATTACAGGTTCAATTTTTTCATGCAGTGCGCAGATGGACTGCCACTTGAAAGTTCCATATAGTGACTCAGTTTCTATAGATATGATATGTTCTGGTACACTGAGGTTTATTGTTCTTTTTATTATGATTCATAATGATTGTTTGAGAAGGGGAGAGGCTCGGGGGGGGGGGGGGGGGGGGGGGAGGCGGGGCGGGCTCCGATGGGGATCACGTCCTCCAAGGCTTACACAGTGATGCCTCTAGCATTGGATTGTGGCCAAGAAGACCATGGTATGCAGACATGCGGAGATTACTGACAGGAAACCCCCTGCCACTACCTCCACACAGAGACCTGCTCCAACAGGGACCGATCCTCCACAAGGACCCAGGTCAATTCTCTCTTACGGTCTGGCCATTGAGAGGGCTTGCCTGAGAAAGAGCGGATTCTCGGGAGCTGTAATCGAGTGGTGGTGGCGGCAACACTGAGGAAGGAAGGAATCTTCGTACACCCTTACCTAGACGATTGGTTGATCAGGGCGAAATCCCCAGAGGAAAGTCGCCAGGCAACCAGCAGAGTCCAGACCCTACTGGAGAGTCTCGGATGGGTGGTCAACACAAACAAGAGCTGTCTGCAACCCTCACAGACCCTCGAATACTTAGGAGTCTGATTCGACACCAGGAAGACAAGGTCATCCTGACACCAGCGAGGAGATTAAAACTGATGAACCAGTTACGAACCCTGCTGAGCGAACATCGCTCTCACAGCATGGGATTACCTACAAGTCCTCGGTCTCATGGCATCCACGCTGGAAGTAGTACCATGGGCACAAGCTCATATGAGGCCCCTACAGCGCTCACTCCTATCGCGATGGAGCCCACTGTCTCAGAACTACACCGTATGTCTACCGCTCCCGGGCAAAGTTTGAACCCAACTACGGTGGTGGCTCTGAGACGGTCACCTGAGCCAGGTAACAAGACTATCCTCACCGACCTGGATCCTGCTCACCACGGATGCCAGCCTACGAGAATGGGGAGCACACTGCGAAGAGCTAACCGCCCAAGGGCAGTGGAACGCAGAAGAGTCAGGGTGGAACATCAATCGCCTAGAAGCCAGGGCAGTCAGATTAGCTTGCCTATGGTTCGGTCACAAACTCCGAGACAAAGCGGTCAGTATAATGTCGGACAACGCCAAAACAGTGGCATACATTAACCATCAGGGAGGAACCAGAAGCCAATAGGTGTCCCTAGAAATAGACCCCCTAATGTCGTGGGCGGAAGGGAACCTCCAGGAGATCTCGGCCGTCCACATCGCCGGTAAAGACAACATCACTGTGGATTATCTCAGCAGAGAAAGTCTAGACCCAGGAGATCGGAAGCTGTCGACCACAGCTTTCCAACTGATAGTGAACCATTGGGGAACACCAACCATGGACCTTCTGGCAAACCGATCCAACGCCAAAGTACCCAGTTACTTCAGCCACAGACGGGAACCTCAAGTCCCAAGGCATCGATACCCTGGTTCAGACATGGCCACAGGAGGCTGCTAAACGCCTTCCCACCGTGGCCCCTGCTAGGCGCGATCATTCACAAGATAAGTCTATACAGGGGACAGTTGTTCTTATGGCCCCGTAATGGCCAAGAAGACCATGGTATGCAGACATGCGGAGATTACTGACAGGAAACTCCCTGCCACTACCTCCACACAGAGACCTGCTCCAACAGGGACCGATCCTCCACAAGGACCCAGCTCGATTCTCTCTTACGGTCTGGCCATTGAGAGGGCTTGCCTGAGAAAGAGCGGATTCTCGGGAGCTGTAATCGACACCCTACTCCGAGCACACAAATTCTCCACATCTCTAACATACATAAGGGTGGAGAGTATTCGAAGCCTAGTGCAAGGACCACAACATCATACCTCGCTCAGTCAAAATCCCTGCGGTCTTGGAATTCCTACAGAACAGCCTACAGAAGGGATTGTCCCTCAACTCCATCAAGGTACAGGTGGCCACATTATCATGCTACGGCGCCAAGAAAGAGGGCTGCAGCAAAGCCTCTCACCCGGATGTCTCCCACTTCCTGAAAGGAGTTAAACACATCCGACCACCCCTAAAGTGGCCGGTACCTCTTTGGAACCTCAACCTAGTCCTGGATTTCTTAGCAGGAGCCTCGTTCAGACCTCTCCGAGGCCTGTCTCTCTGACTGTTAACATTGAAAACAGCCTTCCTGCTGGCAGTCTGTTCAGCCCGTCGCATATCCGAGCTATAAGCACTGTCCTGTCGTGAGCCAATCCTCAGGCTCACCCTTGGAACCATCCAATTGCGCACGGTTCCCTCGTTCCCCAAAGTGGTGTCTCACTTCCACCTTAACCAAACCATCTCGCTACCATCACCAGATGAACATAAGAATCCGGAAGAGACCAAAAGTCTATGCCACCTCGGCAGACTCCTGGCCAGATATATGGAGATGTCGGAATCCAAACGAAAGACAGACCACCTGTTCGTCCTTCACAGCGGGAAGAAGCAAGGGGAAGCGGCCTCACGAGCAACCATAGCCCGCTGGATCAAGGAAGTCATCAAGGCGGCCTACGTAGAAGCAGGCAAGCCGCCGCCTCTACAAATCGAGACCCATTCTACTAGGGCCCAGGCAGTGTCCTGGGCAGAAACCAAGATGCTGTCACCCGCCGAGATCTGCAGGGCGGCGACATGGTCCTCCATCTACACCTTTTCCAGGTTTTACCGCCTGGATGTTCAGGCTCGGGAGGACACAGCATTCGCAAGGGCAGTACTAAGTGGGTCACGGGCAGCCTCCCACTCGGTTCGGGAGTAGCTTTTATACATCCCATTGGTCCTGAGTCCATCTGCTACACGCAAGGAAATGGAGAAATTACTTACCTGATAATTTCGTTTTCCTTAGTGTAGACAGATGGACTCAGCATCCCACCCACGGCTGCCGTTACTCATGAAAGCCTTGGGGGACAGCTCTGAGATCAAGGGTAATCCATGCTTTCCTTCATCTAGGGCACCCACCCTACCGGGTGTCGACGTTTCCCGGTTGAGGGCACTGGCTGTCTCCAGCTATAGCCAATTCAACCGATTCAAGTTAATCAATTTAACCAAGTTATAAAGTTAATCAAGTTATTCAAGTTATGAAGTTACGCAGGTTATTCAAATTAGTCAGTCACACATATATCCACAATGCTTTTCGAGGAGAATACTGAAGAGCTGCACTTCCTGTAGGGGTATATGTACTAGGGCTGATGTCAGATTGAAATCTGATCCATCTCCAACTGCTATCAGGAGTACACTATAGCCACTGGTCCTGAGTCCATCTGTCTACACTAAGGAAAATGAAATTATCAGGTAAGTAATTTATCCAAACTTAGTGTTCCGAATAAGATGGCTATCTTGTGCCTTCATAGCCACTAGGATAGCCCCTGCCAGGTTTGTACTATTTTAGGTAATATAGAACCTGTTTTGTTGCCATGTAGAAAAAACATTTATAATATAAAAGACCTTTTTCTGTTAGTTGATGTATCGAGGTATTTAAAGCAATTTGCGTAGTCAAAAACTGTGTTTTGTTCAGCGAAGAAGGGTCAGATAATTTTATTTTATCTAAGGTGCAGCTGTTTTTCTAAAGCAAGGATCTCTTTGGTTCTCAGCTTTTTCTGTCAAGCTATATAAAACATTATAGTACCCCTCACCACAGCTTTCACTATTTTCCCCAAACAGTAAGGGGGTGTCTAAGTGAATGCCATTAAACTCCACATACTCTTTGCATTGTTGATTCAAGTAAGAATGAAAAGCCTTACTCTACTAATAAGATGGAAATTTCCAATGCCTCTTATCAATGGAATTTGTGAAACCCTCCAAGAGGAGCCATATAGGGGCGTGATCTGATTTCTCCATAGGTCCAATGTCAGCACTGAGCACTTGTGAAAAAGAAGTATCTGAGTTTAACAAATAATCCAATCTGGATTTAATCTTATGTTCTCCAGAATAGTGAGTAAAATCAATCTCTAGGGGATGCAGGCACCTCCAGGCATCCAACAGATGGAGATGGTCACACAAATATGGAATACCCTTTCTATGGTCTCTGCTCCTGTGAGGCTTGGTAGGGACACGATCCATGTGAGGGGCAGATACCACGTTAAAGTCTCCCCCCACCAAGATAGGAATCTGAGCATATTGCGCTAATATATTCACTATCTGGCCAAAACAAATGTGAGCATAAGTATTAGGGGCATATATACTGCCCAAGAGTAGGTGATGTCCAAATAGGCATCCCTGAAGAACTATATAGCAACCTTCAATATCTGGAAATGTAAAGATTTATGTAATAACATTGCCACTCCTGCTTTATGAGTAGTAGTGGATGCATAGTATACTTGCCCAACTCATTGCTGCTGTAGTTTGGGGCGTTCAATATCAGTCAAGTGTGTCTCTTGCAACAAAGCTATATCAGCATGGAAGTGTCGCATAGCCTGCAATAACTTGAAGCGTTTCACCACATATCACATACATTCCAAGAAAGACACTTGAGATTGTTAATCATAAAGTAGACATATCCATTGAATGCAAAATAAAACACTGTTATATTACATCAATCCAGGGACAGAGACTTCCCAAATGGCCCCCCCTTTATAAAACAGCAGGTACATTTCAAATGAAGAAGTAGATGGTTATTTTTAATTAACAGTAAAGAACACATCTGTGTAACCCTGTTCCCCTCCCTATCCCAACTTCTCTCCGCCCTAACATATATTCAACTGGTGAATATATAATAAGCAAAGAACAAAAATACAGGAATAACCTTCCATTAATCCACATATCAGGAATACTCATGAATCATGCCTGAGGGACCTTCTCCCCTCTAAGAGAAAAAAGAAGAACCAGGTCAGACTTTTTTTTTTGAAAGAAAAGATAAGAAAATGACATCGTGCCTAGTGGGGAGAAAAAGAAAAAGAATGATCAGTGTTGATCATCCTGGACATATGGGTGCCATGCCTGATCAAACATACTTTGAAGAAAAAGAGCGGATTCAGTCACTGTATCAAAATACAAAGCTTTGTCTTGATGGAGAACCCTCAATTTAGCAGGGAACGGGAGAATATGTAGATTTTTCTTAATCAACTGAGCACACACCGCTGCAAGAGATCTCCTCTTTTCAGCCACTGCCGCAGAGTAATCTTGAAAGATCAAGATTTTATGCCCTTCATATTGAAGAGCGTGCAGATGCCGATATGCCCTAAGTATTTCTGTTTTATAGACAAAATTCAAAACTCAAAGTATAACTACACGAGGTTTGCCACATCTCTGATCTTGCTGTTGAGGGCTCAATCTATGTGCTGTTTCCAAAGGCAGAGGGTCCCTGCTTTTGCCCAAATCTAGTGCTCGTGGAAGCCATTTTTCTAAAACTTTAACCAACTGAGATTCATAGAAACATAGAAATGACGGCAGAAGAAGACCAAACGGCCCATCAAGTCTGCCCAGCAAGCTACGCACTTTATCCATTTTTTTTCCCTTTTTCTCTCTCCCACCTGTTACTATTGGCTTCCAGTACCCTCCATCCCTAATTCCCCTCCACCCTACCACCAATTTAGAGAGCAGCTCCGTATCTGCATCCAAGTGACATCCAGCTGAATAGGGGTAGCAACTGCTGTAACAAGCAGGCCACCCCCTTGCCCCATACTCTTACCCACCCCTGTTTTTATTTTTTTGTTTGGTTTTTTATTTATTTATTTATTTATTTATTTTTTGGAGATAGCAGCCCTCCATCCTTCCGCTCCGTGAAGGTGGAACACCAACTACTGGCCACTGGCATCCCGCTCCGTGAATGCCTCTGTGGCTACTGCCGCTCCATGCAGTGTTTGAATGCTGCTGTGGCTACTGCCGCTCCGTGCAGTGTTTTACCGCCTCCTCTATATTTACGCCCTCTAGACTTGATGGATCCACAGTGTTTATCCCACGCCCCTTTGAAGTCCTTCACAGTTTTAGACTTCACCACTTCCTCCGGAAGTGCATTCCAGGCATCCACCACCCTTTCCGTGAAGAAATACTTCCTGACATTGGTTCTTAGTCTTCCTCCCTGGAGCCTCAGCTCGTGACCTCTGGTTCTGCTGATTTTTTTCTGACAGAAAAGGTTTGTCGTTGTCTTTGGATCATTAAAGTTTTTCAAGTATCTGAAAGTCTGAATCATATAACCCCTGCTCCTCCTTTCCTCCAGGGTGTACATATTTAGATTCTTCAATCTCTCCTCGTATGTCATCCGATGAAGATCCTCCACCTTCCTGGTCGCCCTTCTCTGTACCGCTTCCATCTTGTCCTTGTCTCTTTGGAGATACGGTCTCCAGAACTAAACACAGTACTCCAGGTGAGGCCTCACCAAGGACCTGTACAAGGGGTTAATCACTTCCCTTTTCTTACTCGATATTCCTCTCTCTATGCATCCCAGCATTCTTCTGGCTTTTGCTATCGCCTTGTCGGTACCTTTTTCACTCAACGCACAATAAAGCTCTGGAATTTGTTGCCAGGGGATGTGGTTAGTGCAGTTAGTGTAGCTGGGTTCCAAAAAGGTTTGGATAAGTTCTTGGAGGAGAAGTCCATTAATGGCTATTAATCAAGTTTACTTAGGGAATAGCCACTGCTATTAATTACAGCAGTAGCATGGGATCTTCTTAGTGTTTGGGTAATTGCCATGTTCTTGTGGCCTGGTTTGGCCTCTGTTGGAAACAGGATGCTGGGCTTGATGGACCCTTGGTCTGACCCAGCATGGCAATTTCTTATGTTCTTAAGATGGGGCAAAGAACTGGCCCACACCATTTTTTTTTTTAATTTTTTATTTTGCAGTTTCAGATATATTACAATCATATATCAAGGTACACAAAGAGATCTAATAAACAATTCTCTTTTCATTTTTTTACCATCATAATCAATCCTAATCTCTAATTATTAAGGGGTAGATTTTCAAACAAGGCGCGTTGGCGTACTTTTGTTGGTGCTCCAGGCGCCAACAAAAGTACACGGGATTTTAGTAGATAAGCGCGGAGCCGCGCGTATCCACTAAAATCCTGGATCGGCGCGCGCAAGGCTATGAATTCTGTATAGCCGGCGTGCGCCGAGCCGCGCTGCCTACCCCCGTTCCCTCCAAGGCCGCTCCGAAATCGGAGCGGCCTTGGAGGGAATCCTCTAACGCCCTCCCCTCATCTTCCCCTCCCTTCCTCTATCTAACCCACCCGCCCGGCCCTGTCTACACCCCCCCCTTACCTTTCTCCGGGGATTTACGCCTCCCGGAGGGAGAAGTAAATCCCCGTGCGCCAGCGGGCCTCCTGCGCGCCGGGCCGCGACCTGGGGGCGGGTACGGAGGGCGTGGCCACGCCCCCGGACCGCCCCGGGCCGTAGCCACGCCCCCATACCCGCCCCCAAAACGCTGCCGACACGCCCCCGAAATGCCGCGACGACCGGGCCCGCCCCCGACACGCCCCCCTCGGAGAACCCCGGGACTTACGCGAGTCCCGGGGCTCTGCGCGCGCCGGTAGGCCTATGTAAAATAGGCTCACCGGCGCGCAGGGCCCTGCTCGCCTAAATCCGCCCGGTTTTGGGCGGATTTAGGCGAGCAGGGCTCTGAAAATCCGCCCCTAAGGTAATATGAGAGGCAAGATATATAAAAATTGAAGCTCTCAAAAAAGAATAAACAATAGTAATAAGCCAACCCATAGGACACTATCCCCTTTTCCTTCTTAGCAACACAATTCATGCCTTGCCATCTAGAAATCCCGTTAGTTGTTCCGGCTCTAGAAATACATATTTTTCTTGTTGAAATTTAATTAGGCATTTACATGGATATCTTAATAGCTTAGTAGCGCCACGATTTATAACCTCAGGCCTCATATTTAGGAACCTTTTCCTACGCTCTTGTGTAGAGCGGACAATGTCTGGATAAATCCAGACTTGCTGCTTGTAATATTGAGCCATCCTGGTTTTTAAAAAAAGAATCTCAATACTAAGTTCCTATCTGATTCAAAAGCAAATGAAATTAATAAAGTTCTTCTTGCTTGAATCTCTGTCTGAGACGAAAGTTCCAATAATTCAGAAATGTTCATCGAGTGCTGTTCTTCCGTTTCTGCCCCCAACGGGGCCGTTGTTTTACCAGGAACATAAAGTGCCCTAGTAATCACTGGGATTATCTCTTTTGGAATCTTGAGGCGTTCTAACAGATAACTTTTAAATATATCCACTGGTGCCAATTTCTTTATCACAGGAAAGTTAACCACATGCAGGTTTAAATATCGAAGGGAATTTTCAATATTTTCAAATTTTCTTTCAGTGATAACCTCGGATTTAACCAAATTAATTTAAATACTTTCCAGAGATGTTACTTGTTTTTCCATTTTCTCTATTTTCTCATGATGTAATTTCACTGTCTTTTCAACGTTTAATCCCCTTTTGTTAGACTCCAAAAATGCCTGCGTTAATGACGATATTGCAGACTCTATTGATATCAATGCATTCCATACTGCATCTAGAGTTATTATCAGGGGTTTTTTCAAGGAAAACACAGTACCTGGTACCAACATTGGCTTTTCTTGAATTGTGTTACTGTCCATGATGTCTCCAGCCGGTTTAGCCTTCTCGGGGCCGAGTAGAGATGTGCTTCTTCCCTCCGGGGATATCACATCTCCCTCTCTCGCTCTGTCTCCATTAACTCCATCTGACTCCGGTGTCGGCGTCTCTCTCCTCAAAAAACTCCGAGACCGCATTGTTCATCTATTTCGACCCCGGTTTGACCTCGGGAAGGAGGCGGCATCTCTGGAGCCCCAGGGCTAAGCAAACTCATCTCGGTCATAGAGAGGGAGCCGAGCTCCTGGCTCCCTCCCTCAGCGACCCTCGCTTCCGGAGTCTTCGGGGTAGATTCAAAGAAGCTCTGAATTTTCATTTGTAAAGTTCCTTCTGCTTTCCCAGGTAAACTATTTTTTAGTTTGGCTTTACGCTTTGTATGTGGCATAATGCCTACAAGCGCTATAACCAGGAAAATGCAAAAGTAAACAGCTTAGGAAAAAGAGCTCCTTCAATATGTCCTATGCGGCAGCCATCTTGCCTCTGGCCCACACCATTTTGAGAAATGACAGCTGCCACTCCAGGAGCAGGAGGTAGTTTCTAGGCCTTCTGCTAGACCGCCAGGGAAACTTCGGTAAATCCTGGTGAGGTTAGGCGGGTGGGCCAAGATGGGAAAGGGGGGGGTCAGCTCAATATTTTAATAAATTGGATTTCAGATGTACTGATTTTGGAGATGGAATTTCAGGTAGGCACTGATTACTAGATCTTAAATTCTGTGACGTTCGATAAATTCTCAGCGCTGTGGAGATATATAACAGTGCCTGATGATTCAAGGCCTTAAAGATAATCAAAATTACTTAAATAATTTTCACCAAAGGTCCTGCCTGAGAAACTGAATAAATTCTGGCAAAAAATCTCCCTCGGACCCCGGGGACAAGGCAGACTCCGTATCCAGTTTGGCCTCCCTGTTTCCAACACCGGCAGTAGTGTTGGAGGAGAATCCAGCTCCCCCACCCTGCGCTCAGCCACCTCAGTTGTCTCAGTACTCATACACGTGGTTGAGTTCAAGATGCCCGCATGCCATGCCTCTGCTGCTCCAAAGAAACTGCTCTGTTGAGCAAGCACCTAGAAGCTGTCCCATGTGAAGAGAAGGCCAGGCACAATACTCCCTTCTCCCCCGAAGCACAGAAGACCCTGGAGGAAAATCTTATTAAAAAGCCCCTCACCTGCTTTTTTACAATACACTGTAAAAATCTGAGCGCTTAAGACATCGGAGACATTTCTTTCTGAGATGTTCTGACATCGGCTGTCAGCCATTTTTTCTCCTGCATTCTCATCCTGTTTTAAAAACAAAGAAACCAAAAAAACCCTCTGATCAATATTAAAATAGAGGCCACTGTTACTTAATGTCATATTACAATTTTCTGAAAGTTTAAAAACTCACCACATTATCAGAAGAAAAATCCATCTTTCCTTGTAGCTTCTGAACACACCAGCACAGATCCCTGACCAAGGATCAAATACCAAATTCATCACAAGACACAGACTTTAGCTCAAAAGATTTTATTGTATGTATTTATATCCTTCTTTATTTCAAAACTGTTGATGGGGGTATCTGTAGCTATCAAGGATTGTCATATCAAACAAAAACATCTAGGATCTGAAAAATTACGTTGTCCCCCACTTCCCCAAAACAGGTCTGAACTTGTCCATCCTTCAGGACATGTCTGGGCATGTTATGAAAGGGAGGAGGGGCATCTATTCCTAGGTTGGATGAAACTACAGGGTCTGGCATGCACCCAGCAACAGACAGATCTGTTTATCAGTCAGGCATGTATCCTCTGTGGAGATGAATGAGCTGACATCCTACACTTAGAGGTAGATCTTCAAAATCTACGCGAGCGCGTACTTTTGTTCGCGCATCAGGCGCGAACAAAAGTACACCAGATTTTATAAGATATGCGCGTAGCCGCGCGTATCTTATAAAATCTGGGGTCGGCGCGCGCAAGGCTGCGCAAAATCGGCAGCCTGTGTGCGCCGAGCCGCGCAGCCTGCCTCCGTTCCCTCCGAGGCCGTTTCGATTTTGGAGCGGCCTCAGAGGGAACTTTCCTTCGCCCTCCCCCCACCTTCTCCTCCCTTCCCCTACCTAACCCACCCCCCCGGCCCTATCTAAACCCCCCTTACCTTTGTCGGCAAAGTTACGCCTGCTTTCAGCAGGCGTAACTTTGTGCGCGAAGGCCGGCAGCCCCGCTCCGTCCTCCGGTCCCGGGGGCTGGTCCGGAGGCCTCGACCACGCCCCCGGGCCCGCCCCCGAAACGCCACAGCACGCCCCCGAAACGCCGCGTCGTTTCGGGAACGCCCCCGGACACGCCCCCTCCCGCCCCTTTTCGAAAGCCCCGGGACTTACGCGCGTCCCGGGGCTTTACACGCGCCGGCGGCCTATGCAAAATAGGCCGCCGGCGCGCGCAGGCCTTTTAAAATCCGCCCCTTATGGTATATGAAAACAAAGCATCTTAACAGACTTCTTATTTACACTAAGATTGGCTGTAGGTATTTATTTTAAAAGCATTATATTGCATTTCTGCTCCTGGCTGTGATTAATGGTGAGAGGGTGAGAGAATGATACACAAAAAACCCAATACAAACCAATGGCTGAAATTCTCTGCTTAGGAGGCAAATGCTTTCTTTAGCACATTATCTTTTGTTTAAAAACTACCTACCTGAGGCTAAAAGTCAAAACTTTTGGTATGTAAAACAAACAGAAGGATTTCTTTTTTTTTTACTAATGAACTACACCTTCATAAAAACCAGCTGTTTACTGAGCATGCTCGGGTAATTTCATTGATCCAAGGATTGCTGCCTCTGTAAACAAACAGATGCCAACTGAGCATGCTCAGGTTGACATCATCCAAGCTGTCTGCCGTGTTTCAGCCATGATGTCGTTTCTGCAGATTTTATGTAAGATGGCCACTGCCATCTTGAAAACCATATTACTATGGGCAAAAAGGGGCATGGTATGGGTGGAGCTAGGCTTAATGTCAAAGGATTAGGGCAGAGCTTTCCAAACTTTTCATGTTGGTGACACACTTTTTAGACAAACATAATTTCGGGACACAGTAATTCAGTCTACTAGCAAACCAAAGGTTAAAGGTTAAATGAACGAAATGTATTTCGACAATTTATGTATGTTTCCGTAAATATATACATAATAAAATGTTTCACGACACAACCTATCTTGTGAAAACCTTTCATTTATATTAAAAATATATAATATTCCAAGATTAATGTTATTGTTATAATTTATGAATAACAATAATAAAACAACGTTATTGTGTTATTCAATTTACCTCTTTAATGAGATATATGAGCTTGATGGGATGAACACAGCTTTTGAATATTTGGTGTTAATAAGAAAGTCCAAAGAGTCTTCTGCGTAATTTTAAAAAGCTGGCCAGTTTCACACTATAAAATTATTTGATAGCCTCATTCAACTAATTCAATATGGCTATGAGAGTGAAGTCTGGAATTTATAGGAAGGGACAGAATGCCAATATAAATCCTGCACCTCCAGTTCTGTAACTCTCTGCATCCACTGAAATTCCCCCAAACAATGGAGCTTGGATGTTTCCCTTACAGCTCATCATACTAAAAAATATTTTCAAATTCTGGTGTCACCTCACAGTAACAGCAGCACAAACACCTTCCACTGCCAGGCATATTGTGAACTAATACAAAACCTCGCAAAAAAGACACTCAAAATCTATACTGCAATCCCATCATAACGTAACAGTAATAACACCAAGGACTCAAACAACAATAACCCTACCTGTGAAAAAGCAAGGGTAAATATTAACTGGGTCCTAGAATACCAATACACCACCTACTGAGGAAACAAAACAAACCAGATTGCTATAGATCCCTATGCTAGCAGAATCTCTCATCATGGTCACACACACAGAGCAGAGACAGACCCTCACCAAATACAGACTACAAAATAAAGGAGCACAAATTAGACAAAAACTAACCAGACTCTGTGTATTACCAATGGAAAAACAGAACCACCATTCCTCATAAGACAAATAAAATCAAGAAACATAAAGCATCAGTTATAATAGTAAAACCATACTAATAAAAGAATATTTTAAAACTACTGATAAATAGAATTTCTATTAATTAAAATCATATACATTTTTTACAATTTCCCAAACACCAATAAAATATTTCAAAACAGCAAATATATCAAACAACACCCAATAATTAAAACTAATAAGGATTTTAAAAAGGCCCTGCTGTCCAGAGGATTAGGAGGTTATCCTCTCTCTCTCACACAGACTCACATGTCCATTCTCTCTCACGCATACACTGTCACATACATACACATTCATACTCTTATACCCACCATAACCTCTCGCTCTCACAGACACTGACACACTCTCAGGCTCTAAGACACTCTCTCCCCCTCCACACCCCCCCCCCCACACACAAACTCTTACTCCCCTGGATTTTCTCATACACACTCATGCTCTCACACTCTCTGGCTCCCTCACATACACACAAACACACACACCCAGGCAAGTTCCCAATCATTCTCACACAAACACACACACCCAGGCAAGCTCCCAGTCATTCACACACACTGAAACTGACCCCCAGGCAGGCTCCCATTCATTTTCACACCACTCACTCACTCACTCACTCACTCACTATCCCCCAGGCATGCACACATTCATTCTCACACACACAGACCCCAGGCAGGCACCAATTCATTCTCACACACACACATACACCACACACAGGCAGGCACCTATTCTCACACATACAAACCCCAGGAAGACACCCATACATTCTCATACACAGACACACCCTCAGGTAGGCACCCATGCATTCACACACATACACCCCCAGGCAGACTCCCATTCATACACATGCACACTAAAGGCAGACCCCCTCTCTTTCTTTTGCCATCTCATACAAGCACACAATCTCTCAACTCATCTCATACACGCATTCTACGGGCCCTCCGCCTCTCTCTTACCTCTGGGCCTCCTCTTCACAGGTCGCCGCAGGATGGGCTCTGCAGCGGCTCTGATCTTCACGAGCCGATCCGCGGTGGTCCTGATCTTCATGGGCCGATCCGCGGCAGCGGCGGCCCTGATCTTCGCGTGCCAATCCACGGTGGGGACCCTGCTACCGGGCCTCCTCCTCTTCTCAGTCCGCTGCTCCTCTTCTGCACGCGGCAGATGCTCCATCTCCTTCCTGCCCGTGCGGCTCCGGCAACATTTGTCTTCCGGGGCCGTGTGGGCAGGAAGGAGGAGGAGCACCTGCACGTTTAGATGTGACTTTTTCTTTGGGTCGTGGTGACGTGAGCTTCACCAGGCCGTTCCGATCTTCCTGCTGTGCGTCCTCGGCACAGCCCAGCCCAGCCGAGCAAAACTTCACTGCTCAGCCACCAGTGGGATGAGGTCCACCATCGGCCGCATTGGCTCCCACTTGCCGGTGTGTCACGTGCACCGGGCTTGCGCGACACACCGGCACACTGCAGGCGACACAGTAAAGTGTCGCGACACACACTTTGGAAAGCTCTGGATTAGGGGCTAGGGGCTGTGCAGGGGCAGGGCTTGGATCAGGGGTGAATGCTGATTGGTCAAGAGGCAGGGCTTAATGTTGAAGTGAACGCTGATTGGCTGAGAGGAGGTTCTGTGGGCAGGGCACCTGTCAAAACAAAGTTTGACAAGTAGTTTGTCCTATAACTACTTGCACTAATGTTCTTCTCCAATTCCCTATAGAAACACTTCAGGTTCCCTTTAAATATTTTAATTTTGTGCTTCTCCTTTCTGTTTTCTTCATACCTTCACAACTTCTGTGCTTCTGCTGTTATTTTAAATTTATTATTATAAATTTAAGATCTTCCTTTGTTAATGCAATCTCTTAGCTTTATGTTTTGGATTTTCCTCAAAACTTTCATAATCTTTAATCCACTAAGATATGCATCTACCAATTATATTTCTGCAAGCAGTGATTTAATTTTCTCCGCATGACGTCACTGCCTACGTGTATTTAAACTCTCTTCGCTAACCCCTTCTACGAGTTAGTAAGGATTCCCTTCCTGCTGATTTCGCCTCGCTAACAGATGCTCACTGTGCTGTGTTCCTGCTTCGGACGACTCAGGTACCCGCTCCTCGGGGGCCTTGCCTCGCTCCATATCTACCCTTCGGGGTCAGCCTGCTGCCAGCTAGAATGCCTATACATACCCGCTCCTTGGGGGCCTTGTCTCGTCCTGGACCTCTGCTCCACAGAGGTTCCCCTCTACAACTACCTTCAGCCTCTGAGTGAGTACTCCTGCTCTCCAGCCTGTCTCTGTTCCTCGCTCACCATCTACAGAGTGGATTCACGGCGTACCCCGCTCTGCAGACCACTACCAGATCTACCTCTCTCTGGCCTACCTTCTGTGACTGGATTCTCGGCGTACCCCGCTCTGCGGACCACTACCAGACCCATCTCCTACTTAAGACCTGGTGAGACTCCAATTCCGCGTTTTCCACGCTACAGTGTACAAACAGGAATAATTAATCTGAGATCCTCCTCTCTCGGCTGAGGTTCTCTGCCCGCTTCCCAGGCCATATTCATCACTTGCTGTACAATAAAAACTCTCTATCCTCTGTGTCCGTTACTACTAGAGGCAGCCTGTGTCCGTTACTACTAGAGGCAGCCTAGCTCCGCCCTGAGGGGTGTGCCATCTCTTATTGTGACCAAGGGCCCACGACACATGTCAAAACATAATGGAATGCATGATGCTAAAGGAAGATATAGACATAATAGGCATCTCAGAGACCTGGAAGGAGGAGGATAACAAAATGGGACACTGTGATAGCAGGGTACAAATTATAGCAACATGACAGGGCAGATTAAAATTGATGGAGGGGTGGCACTATATGTTAAGGATCACATAGAGTCGAGCAGGATAAAAATTTTGTAGGAAACACTGCACTCTGGATTCCTTACAGAAATAAATTCCAAGGGTAAAAGGGAAGAGTATGGTAGTGGGGATATATTGAGCGATAGCATAGGAGGAGGGCGGAGTAAAGAACACACATATATAGATAAATCACAAAAGTGATTCAACAGTGCACGAGTTTAAATACACAGTAAACAATTGTATAAATGCAAAGGTCCTTCACTGTTGAAGGTGCTATATGTAAAATATAAGTAGTCACTGGATGTGAAAACTGTTATTGTCCAGTTTACTTTGTGCCACACATTTTTCTTTTGTGAGTGGGGATATATTACCATCCACCTGGCCAGGATGAAGAAACAGACTGTAAAATGCTAACAGAGATTAGACTGGCTAGTAAAATGATCAACACAATATTAATGGGAGACTTCAATTTCCCGAGTATTGATTGGGTAAATGTCACATCAGGACACTCAAGGTAGGCAAAGTTCCTAAATGACATCCATGACTGCTTCATGCAGCTGTTGGTCATGGAATTGACTAGCGGTGGAACTATATTAGATCTAGTTCTCAGTGGCTGGCAGAATCTAGTTCAAGAGATAAAGTGGGGGATCCGCTTGGCAACAGTGATAATAACGTAATATAATTTGACATAATCACTGGAGGATGACTACCAAGGAAAACGACCGCAGTAGCATTTAATTATAAAAAGGGAGATTATGATAAAATAAGGAAACTTGTTAAGAAACTGAAAGCATCAATCCAGAAGATCAAAAACTTGCAGAAGATGAAGACACTTTTTAAAATTACCATCCTTGAGGCCCAGATGCAATATATTCCATGCATTAAAAAAGGCAGAAGGAAAGATCTGTAAATGGGGTCTTACTGACATTTGGCGCTTGAGGAATCCAACTTCAAGAGATTATTCTTTTTACTCAAAACCACGTGGTTCTTATTCCCTGATCGACTATTTTCTGATAGATAAGATCCTGGTGGGAAATGCACTGGATGCAGGTATAAATAATATTACATGGTCAGAACATGCTCCAGTGTGGGTGGAACTGAAAGTTGGTAAGGAATAATCAGGGCGTAAATGCTGGTGGCTGAATGAAGATTTGTTGACTGATAAAACATACACTGTTTAAAGATTGTAGTCCTTAGGAAGTTATTCCTGAGAGCCTCTTTCGTTCAGAAAGAGAAAGAAAGGGTGAAATTATAATTATTGCCAGACTAGAAGTAAAGCATAAGAGATGTCAGGATGTTCACACTCTGATGATTTTAGAGTTAGCTCGCCAAATGTTGAAGGCCTTAGACGAAGCTGAGATGGTATCACAGATGACGCAGATTAAACAGAAATATTTCAAATTTGGAAACAAAGCAAGCTGGCTTTTGTCCAGGTGACTCAAGGAAAAATCTATGCAAAACCAGATTCACAAAATGAATAACAGGGAAGGGAAATTTATATATGACAGTAAGGTAATTTCAAATAGATTTGCCCAATTTTATGAAGAGCTTTATGCTTCTGACCATAATATCAGGAGGTTGATATTGAGAAATATCTCAATTAGATCTCTCTAGCTTATCTTCAGCAGAAGCAAGAGAGCAGTTGAATGCAAAAATTAGGAAAGATGAGGTAGTAAGTGTTTCATCACGTATGTAAATAAACAAACGACCTAGAACTGTTTCATCACTTATGTAAATAAACAAACGCTAATTACGCTCACAAGTCTTCATGAGGTCGGCCTCTTGCCTCCCTCCCATACTCCATTGTATATAGTACTTTATCTTGTTCCCCCTCTTTTTTTCCTTCTCCCAGTTAAAGCTTCCTTGTTATTAAGTAACTTTATGCTCCTTTTAATTTATCTCTTGTTGATTGGTTGGTTATAGTTACTGCTTTGTTCGATGTAAACCGAGTTGATTTGATTTGTATCAAGAAAGTCGGTATATAAAAGCCTTTAATAAATAAATAAATAAATAAATACATATCAGACTTAAGAATGGGCAAAACCCCTGGGCTTCACGGGTATATGGCCAAATTTTGTAAAGTCTTGCAAGTAGATCTTAGTTTGGCCTAAAATGTCCATGTTTTACTATTTGAGGGAGGATGGTCAATTAGCACAAGGGGGAATGTAGCCAGTATCACTGTTTTGGCTAAGGGGGGCCGGGATCCCACTCTTTGTAGTTTTTACAGGCCTATCTCCCTTATACATTTGGATCTAAAGATACTCGCGAAGGTTCTGGCTCTGAGGTTGGGTATAATAGCTCCTTTCTTTATCCATGGGGACCAGTCAAGATTTGTTCTGGGAAGACTCAGGGTAGACGATATGCAGAGAGCCTTGAATTTAATGTGGTAGGTGAAACATCAAGAGATCCTAGAGATTATGCTGGCGGTGCATCCTGAGAAGGCATATGATAAGGTGCATTGGCCTTACCTCTTTCAAGTTTTGCACAAGATGGGCTTGGGATCCAACTTTACTACTTGGATTAAAGCATTATATAACCAACTGAAGGCGAGTATTAGAGTGAATGGAACGTACTCAGATGTTTTTGTAGTGGGAAGGTGGACAAGGCAGGAGAGGAAAATTGGTTCTTACCTGCTAATTTTCATTTCTGTAATACAGCAGATCATTCCAGACCAGTGGGTTGTGTATCCCTACCAGCAGATGGCATCAAAGAACAAAAACTTTGGACACTGCTACATAAGAGAGAGTGCCACCTGCAGTCCCTCAGTATCGGCCTGTACCCAAGCCCTTGAAACTAAACTTCAACAAAGGGCAACCCTCCCAACTAACTAGAGGTCTAGGTCGCCCGAAACCAACAAAACATACACCGGTAAGCCACCGGCCCTGCTGTTTAGTAGCAATCCAATCATTCCTTCAGAATACTAAAAGCTCCACAGACTGTCTTTCGGAATCAGAACAGGGTGGGCTTCTGAAATGATCTGCTGTATTACAGGAACGAAAATTAGCAGGTAAGAACCAATTTTCCATTCCTGTACATACTCAGATCATTCCAGACCAGTGAGATGTACCCAAGCCATCTTATACTGAGTGGGCCTCCGAAAGACCCGCTCACAGAACACTCTCACTGAAGGATGCCTACTCCTGCGCCCTGACATCCAAACAATAATACTTAGTGAAAGTGTGACTGAAAGGCCAGATAGCCGCCCTACAAATCTCCTGCAGAGAAAGAAGTTGACACTCCCCCCAGGAGGCCGCCTGTGCCCTTGTGGAGTGGGCTCTCAACACCTCAGGAGCCTGCTTTCCTTTAGAAATGTACGCGGAAGCAATAAATTCCCGAATCCATCTAGAAATGTTAGCTTTCGATGCTTTTTCTCCCTTCTTGGCCACGGCAAATAAGACAAAGATGGTCTGACTGTCGAAAAGCATTAGAAACCTCCAGATAGTGGAGAAGGATGCGCCGCATGTCCAACAAATTCAGCTCCCTCTCCTGGGAGGAATCATGGGATCAGTCTGGAAAAGCTGGAAAGAAGAGACCACCTTGGGCATGAAGGAAGGAACTGTTCACAAGGAAACCAGCTAAATCTAAAAAAGTTCATCACCAACACAACCAAAGACTGCTTCTTCAAACTTCAGGTATTAAAAAGACTCAAACCGCTACTGTATTTTCAAGACTTCAGATCGGTACTCCAGGCTATTATATTCTCCAAATTAGATTACTGCAATTCCATTCTGCTAGGCCTTCTCACTTCCTCCACCAAACCGCTTCAGATGCTACAAAATTCGGCCGCCAGAATTTTAACTAACTCCAATAGAAGAGACCACATCACACCTATCCTGAAAAACCTACGGCTCCCAGTAAACTTCAGAATTCTACACAAGTGTCTCACCATCATCCATAAAGCTATCTACAACAGAACACCCATTGATTTACACTACCCACTCACGCTACACCTCTCTTCCAGACCAATCAGAGAAGCATACAAAGGTATGCTACACACCCCCCCAGCCAAATTCACACACCTCTCATCCACCAAAGATCGAGCCTTCTTGTCAGCAGCGCCAACCATCTGGAACAACATGCCCACAGACCTTAGACAAGAACCTTGCACGCAGAGATTCAGAAAGAAACTCAAGACTTGGCTATTTCTACAAGCCTTCCCTGATCTATGACCTCCCCAACTGATACAACTCTCCTTGGTCCGCCAGTCAATGCTCCCCATCCCTGACATGGCTTCTGACGTTATATTAATCAGTCCTGAGTTTTATGAACTAATACTATTTAGTCAGGAACATTGATATTCTACAGCCCTAAGTATAGGAGACTAAGTACACATTTGATAATATTCAGTCCTGAGTACAAGTGATTATTATCATAGTCCTAAGTATATGATTAGATATTATTTATTTCTGAGACTAGTTATTATTTATTTCTATTATAGCCATGACTCTGGCTTTTCCTCCTCCCAGTTCAAGTACCCCTGTTTTATTGTAACTTTCATTCACTTTTTCTCTCTTCGCCTATTGTTCACGTTGATGTTAATGTTATTGCACAGATGTTTATTGTAAACCGATACGATATGATTGGTATCATGGGTGTCGGTATAAAAAAGCCCTAAATAAATAATATAAATAAAATACCCTGTCCCAGTAAATTCTCAGAAAAGGGTCTCTACAGGATAGGATTTGTAGCTCCGAAATCCTCTGTGCCGAACAGATAACCACCACGAACACCTTCTTCAGAGACAAATCCTTCAATGACGCCCTCTTCAACGGTTCAAACAGTACTTCGCATAGAGCATGAAGTACCAAATTTAAGCTCCACTCCGGGCATACTATGCGCACTGGTGGACACAAATGCTTCGCTCCTCTAAAAACCTGATGATATCCTGATGCGTTGTCAGCTTCTGACCCTGAACAACATCTCGCAGGGTTCCCAAAGCAGCTACCTGAACTCGAAGCGAGTTAAAGGCTAAGTCCTTAGCTAACCCCTGCTGCAGGAAATCCAAAATCTGGGACACCCCCACAGGCATAGGGCTCAGGTTCCCTGCCAAATCCTGGCATACGCCATTGAAGTAGGGCCGTCCTCCACCAGTCATACCAGATCTGCGAACCAGGGATACTTAGGCCACTCCAGAGCCATGAGTACCACAGACCCGCGATGAAACTCTATCCGCCTGAGAATGTGGCCTATGAGAGGCCACAGGGGGAAGACAGAGAAGAAATCCCATGGGCCATGGACACACCAGAGCATCGAGCCCCACTGATCTGAGTTCCCTCCTTCGGCTGAAAAACCAAACAGTTTCGAGTTGGCTCAAGTTGCCATCAGATCCAACTGTGGAGCACCACATCTGGCACAAATGTGATTCCATGCCTTGGAGGATAACTCTCACTCTCCGGGGTCCAAGCGCTGTCAGCTGAGGAAGTCCACTTGCACGTTTTCCACTCCTGCGACATGGCGATGCCCCTGAGATGAATCCTTGCTCATGCGAACAAACGTCGCGCTTCCAGCGCCACTGCAGGGCTCCTGGTTCCCCGCTGCCTGTTGATATATGCCACTGTTATCGCATTGTCGGATAAGACCGCACTATCCGACCCCTGAATAAGGGCAGGAATACTTGAAGGGCCCAGCGAAGCGCCCGAGTTTCAAGTCTGTTGATGGTCCAAGATTTCTCCGACATTCGCCACAGGCCTTGAGCGGTCTTGTCCTGACACACCGCTCTCCATCCGGAGAGGCTGGCATCCGTAGAGACGACCACCCAAACCGGGGGTCCAACTCCACCCTATTCTCCAGGTTGTGATGCAACATCCACCAAGAGAGACTGCGTCTGGGTTCCTGAAGAAGAGGCAACAGAATATGGAATTGCTCCGACATAGGACTCCACCTGGACAACAGCGCATGCTGTAAAGGTCTTAAGTGTGCAAAAGCCCAAGGCGCCAGCTCTAATGTGGACACCATGGAGCCCAGGACTTGGAGATAATCCCAGGCTGTTGGCACCACCAAGCGAAGAAGGCCTTTCTGTAACTTCCACACTCTATCGCCAGGAAGACCTTGCCCTTTTGCGTGTCGAACTGCACTCCTAGGTACACCAGGCATTGTGTGGGCACCAATTGGCTCTTCTGCAGATTGATGCCCCAACCAAGATACTGTAGGCTGGTCATCATTCTCTGGAGAGATCTCTCGCAGTCCTCCCAAGACTTCGCCCGGATGAGCCAATTATCCAAATATGGATGCACCAAGATGCTTTCTTTGCGCAAAGTTGCTGCTACTACTACCATCACCTTAGTGAACATGCCAAGAGCTGTGGCCAGCCCAAAGGGAAGAGTTCGAAACTGAAAATGCCAACCCAGCACCTTGAACCTCAGGAATCTTTGATCGCCTTGCTGGATCAGAATGTGCAGATAAGCCTCCTTTAGATCTAAGGATGCGAGGAACTCCCCTTTGCGCACCACCGTAAGCACTGTTTAGAGCATTTCCATGTGGAACTTGGGAATTTGTAGACACCAGTTCACCTTCTGCAAGTCGAGGATAGGATGAAAGGACCCTTCCTTCTTGGAAACCACGAAGTACACTGAATACCGACCCTGGCCCTGCTCCGCAGGAGGGACTGGAAAATGGCGTTGAGATCGAGTAACCTCTGGAGACTCGCCTACACGGCCTCTTGCCTGCCACAAGAAATCACCCGAGACTCTCAAAGGCATCCTGAACTGGAAACAAGAAATCTAGAGCGTAATCATGCCGGACTACTTCCAAGACTCACCTGTCTGAGGTAATCTTCTCCCACTCCTCGTAGAAGCTGGATAATCTGCCTCCTACAGCTTTTACATGGGAGTGGTGGCCCCTGGCCTCACTGGGGAGGCTTACCGCCTCCTGAGCCCTGATCTATACCATATCTGGGAGTCCGACGACCTCCACGAAAGGACTGCAGATGACCAAAGCTTTGCCTGGACCGAGGGGGAGGAACAGGTTTACCAGAACGAAAACGCCGAGAATCCCTGAAACGAGCTCGTGAAGGAAAAAAACCTTCTTACTCAGTTTCCTATCTTCCAGCAACCTATTGCCCTTAGTCTCCCCCAATATTTTCACCAACTGGTCCAAATCCTCCCCCAAACAGGAGTTTTCCCTTAGAGGACAAGTTCGCTGACCTGCAAAGGTCCATATAAAACAAACCAGAAAAAAACAATCTAAACAGGAAAAGTTCAATAATTCCAAAATGCTAAATCTTTATTGAAATGTCAGTCCCCCGTCAATGACCGTGTTTCGTAAAGGCTGCATCAGGAGGGACCAGTTACATGTGGTAAAATGAAGTGGCATTATATGCCCATCCTTCCACACTTCGTTGTAGGTTTACAGTAATAAACTTCCCAGTACATGACAGTGAGAGCAGAGGGCTTAATGCCAACATTCAAATCCCATTTCTCCCACTAATGCATCTTGACCTTAGGCTCGAAACTTATCCTTCCTTTATTTATTTATTTATTTATTTATTTATTTATTTATTTATTTAAAGTTTTTGTATACCGACATTCGTTTAGAAAACATCACATCGGTTTCCATGGAACAAAAAAATAGCCAACAGGGCTTTACAAAGAAACTGATAGTAGAACTGGGGGACGGGGGAGGAGGGGGGCCGAGAGGGAGATAGCCAGGGTCTTTGGTGTACATTCAGTAAACGCGAAACATATTTAGGTACAAATGTAAAAACTATATACAATAATAATATAAGGGGGGGGGGGGGAATTAAGTACAATAATTATGGGTCATAGACCTGGAGGGAGAGGGGGGGCAGTGAACAGAGGGGAGGGGGAGTAAAGGAGTAAAGGGGGAGTAAGTTTGTACCTTCCATTGTCTCAGGTACAAACTTAGGGGTGAATTTACTCAGCTGCGTTTGGCATTTATTTATCAGGCAATAAATGCCTAACATTGCAATATCATGGGATAATTTTCATGTATTATTTAAACAACACGGCTAAATTTTACGCTAATAAAATTACATGACTTGCCTCAAAAAATGCAAGGCATATTATTTTATTGAATGTTAACATTTCCTCATCTTTAAACCATCACTGGAGTGCATAGAAAAATACTGCATAGGTTACTAAATGACCCTCTTAGATTGTAAGCCCTCCAGAGCTGGGAACTAACTACTGTTCCAGATGTTTACTTATAAGCTTTTCAGGTCCCTTCTGAGCTGAAATCCATCCCCAACACACAGGGAACGTTCCCAATCATACAGGAATAGGCAAGGAGTGATAAGAACTGGAGCAGAGTCTCCTCTGTCACAGAACAGAACCCCCAAAACTGCAGCAATGCAGAAACACATACCCAGGATCCAGATCCAGAGATTACCAGGAGAGCAAATCCACAGCAGCACCTCCAGTGACATCGCATCAGCACAGAAACATCAGAAACATCCCCTACATGTTATGCTCGCCACCCGCAGCAGCCCCACAGTGCGGCCCTCTCACCTCGCTACACAAGCTTCAGGCTCCAGCTCCTCGTCGCTGGCAGCAGTGGGCCATCAGTCCCGACCTCGGACTTCCAACAGCACCTCTGGCCCTGCTCCACTTCCCAGGACCTCCAGCCAGGATACCTCCATTCGTCGGGCCTGTCTGCGGGATTCGCGGAGTGACGTCACTCCCAAGGTACTCACAGTCACTGCTTCAAGATGGCGATCCTGCGTTTATGGTTCAAATCATTGTCGTTTCCGGGAACCTCCGGAACTGTCTTAAATGCTGACCAAATGACGTCACTGATCCCCGCCTCCCTTAAATGAGGGAATAGCACTTGATGGAGGCATTTAAACCTCCAGATGGTACAGTTTGCAATTTAAAGATCCATTGCTGCTCTTTAAAGTTCAAGATCTTATTGAAGCCTCCACCTCGCAGATGCATTTGTAATTTCTCCAAAACTCGCCAGCAAAGATCATCAAACTTATGATGGAAATCTTTACAATGTATAACCATAGGGGCTGCGAGTTTTTCCGTAGAAATACAACTTCTGTGCTCAATCAATCTAGTACGCACCATCCTCTTAGTCCTACCTACATAGTACAATTTACATGGACATTCGATCAAATATATTACATGTGTTGAGGAGCAATCTGTGTATTGAAAGGCTCAATGAACACGTCCATAAGAATCTTCCCAAGTTTCCCCCGTAATTGCTTGGTCACATACTGAACAGCATTGACAAGACCAATGTCCTCGGGGGAAATTTGGATCTTCAATTACTGATTCTTTCAAAAAAGAGTGTACCAGAGCATCGCCAATGTTACGCTCCCGACTATAAGTGATGAGGGGGCGATCTTCAAAAACTCTCAAATGTGGTCGCAAGACAGTCCAATGACGTGTGATGAGAGACGCTATCAAGGCTGCTCTATCTGAAAATGGTATAATGCAGACTAAATGAGACTGACTGTCATCATGTATTTTATCCAACAGAAGCCAATAGCGCTCCACATTAGTAGCTCTTTTCAAAGCTTTCTTGATATAACGAATGGGATAACCATGCTGTAATAATCTATTTGCCAATATTTCAGCTTGTAGATAAAATTCTTTTTTCTCACTACATAGCCGTCTTAACCGCAAAAATTGCCCGATAGGTAAATTCTTACGCAAGTGATGAGGATGGAAACTAGTGTAGTGAAGTAGTGTTTTTTTCACATGTTTTCCTAAACAAACTCGTGGCAATTCTCCCTCCATCCTTTTTTATATGTATATCTAAAAAATCAATTTGAGAAGAGTGATACGACATAGTAAATTGTAGATTATTATCTAGTGTGTTAATCCAGCGATGAAAGGCTTGCAGGGCCACCTCATTTATTTTATTTATTTATTTATTTAAAATCTTTTCTATACCGTCGTTAAGCTAGTTGCCATCACAACGGTTCACAATAAGGCACATAATTTAAAACTTAAATGAGTTGAGTTATATTATTTCCTGGCTACACTAGCCTCCAAGTTCTTTCCCCCTGTTATTTGTAACTGCGCTTCGGCCTTCTTGTTATATGGTTTCTTGTTAAGTTAACCCCCAAGTTTGATGTAAACCGGCCTGATATGAAGCTTGTCATGAAGTTCGGTATAGAAAAATGTTAAATAAATAAAATAAATAAATAAACAGGTGCCATCAAATACTGTAACATAGTTTCATATTACTCATTACCACGCCAAAGGAAAAAAACATCGTCAATATATCTTGGCCACTCCATGACTGGGAGAAATTCAACTGCACTGTAAAGGTGATGCTCCTCAAATGATGTGACATATAAATTCGCTAAACTGGGGGCCACACTAGCCCCCATCGCGATTCCATGAATTTGTTTATACCAGGTGTTTTGGAAAATGAAAAAATTATGGCACAATGCCATTTCTGTAAGTGCCATAAGAAATTCAGTAGGAATCCTATGACGACGAATGCGTTTCTCCAAAGTTGTCTGAATGATTTCTAATGCTTCATATTGCGGGATACTGGTGTAGAGAGCCTGGATATCCATTGTAACAAACAACACATCAGTCACATTCTCTAAGGAATCTAATTTTGCTACATATGCTTAGTATCTTTACAATACGACTGAGCTTCAGAGACAAAAGGTTGTAAAAAGAAGTCTATGAAAATAGACAATGGCTCGAGCAAGGATCCAATTGTAATAATAATGGGACGACCAGGAGGGTCAGCAGGATCTTTATGGACTTTAGGGACCATGTATATCGTAGGGGCCACCGGATGTTCAACACTTAGGAATCGGACTTCTCTCGTTGTAAGGCATCCTATTGAAAACATGTCATCTACCAGTTTCTTAATTTTCTTTTGTAGATCTTCTGTGGGATCTTCATTAAGAATTTGATAATTGATGGGGTTTTGTATGTGCAACAAAACTTTAGAGATATAATCACTTTTATTCTGCACAACTATAGAACCCCCCTTATCGGCCTTCTTAATAATGATGGTTTCCTCATGTTTTAATGCAAGTAGTGCCTGAAATTCAGATTTAGACAGATTAAACCTTGGTTTTATAGCAGGGCTTCGACCTCCTCTAAATCCATCAGTACTACATCGATCATCTAGGGACCTCCGCTGCTGCTGCTGCCGCTGCTGCCGTGATCGAGAGGAGAGAGGCCTGCGCGATCGGCGCCCAGACCCGTCGGGGTAAGGCCATTCGATTCTCCCTTGCCCCCGGCGAATCCGGCCACCGATCACGCTGCCGACGTCAGCCCGAAGTCCCGCCTACTTTATTTATTTAACACTTTTTTATACCGACCTTCATAGTAATAACCATATCGGATCGGTTTACATATAACAAGGGTATAACTGAAGCAATAAATAAAATAGTAATTAACCAGAGAGGTGAATAAGGCAAAGTTACATTTAACAAGGAGAAAAAACTTGGGAAGCTTAAAGCTGGAAGAAAGAAAGGCAGGAGGAAATATAACATGATACAAAAGTAATTTAGGTTAGAGCATAATGTGCTTTAACCTGTGATTGTCCTTCGTTCAAAAGGATAGTGGACCTCTATCCTCTATGTCCAGGAGAGATAAACTATGATTAGTGATTGTCTGGAGGGTCATCGAATGCTTGGTGAAATAGCCATGTCTTGAGTTTTTTTCTGAAAGTAATTAGACAAGGTTCTAATCGGAGGCTTGAAGGAATGTTGTTCCATATAGCTGGTCCTGCTATTGAAAAAGCTCGGACTTTTGTCGAGGAAAGGCGTGAGGCTTTGGTAGGGGGGAAATTCAACGTACCTTTGTGAATATCTCTAATTGGTCTGTTGGAAGAGTGTAATTTGAAGGGGATTTCAAGGTCAAGTTGGAGCTGATGATGGATAGATTTGTGTATTATGGTGATTGATTTGTAGAGGAATCTAAAATTTACTGGTAACCAATGTAGTTTTCTGAGGATGGGTGAAATGTGATCTCCACGACTGGTGTTGGTTAGTAATCTCGCTGCCGCATTTTGTATCATCTGCAGTGGTTTGGTGGTCGATTTGGGGAGGCCGAGGAAAAGGGCACTGCAGTAGTCTATCTTGGCAAATAGTAGCGCTTGGAGGACTGTCCTAAAGTCTTGGAAAAAAAGAAGTGGTTTGAGTCGTTTCAGAACCTGGAGTCTATAAAAGCAGTCTTTGGATGTGGTGTTGACCATTTTCTTTAGGTTTAGTCTATTATCCAGCAGTACCCCTAGATCTCTCACATGCTTGTGGGTGATGAGTGCATTGTGTGCGGAAGATAGGTGAATATTTTCATCGTTTGAAGAGATGAGGATGAGCTCCGTCTTCGAGGCATTAAGGACCAAGTTTAGTCTATTGAGGAGGTTGGTGATAGATATAAGGCAGTTATTCCAATGGGTGAGCGCTTTTGAAATAGATTCTGTAATTGGGATTAGAATCTGCACGTCGTCGGCGTACAGATAATGAATTAAATTAAGGTCGGTTAGCAATTGGCATAGGGGGAGGAGGTAAATATTGAAAAGGGTTGGAGATAGGGATGATCCTTGTGGCACTCCAAGGGTGGATTTTGTTAAAGGCGATTCTTTATTATTGATTTTAACTTTAAATGATCTGTTGCAGAGGAAGGATTTGAACCACCTAAGGGCTGATCCGGAGATACCAATATCTGTTAGGCGATCCAGAAGGATGGAGTGGTTGACGGTGTCAAATGCCGCCGAGATGTCAAGCAGAACTAATAAAAAGGAGTAGCCTTTGTCTAGACCCATTATAATATGATCTGTAAGTGAAATAAGGAGAGTTTCCGTACTGCGTGCCTTGCGGAAGCCATATTGTGAAGGGTGTAGGATCTCGTGATCTTCTAGGTACTCTGAAAGCTGGGTGTTTACCAACTTCTCCGTTAGTTTGGCTAAAAATGGGAGATTGGAGATGGGTCTGAAATTGGCTGGTTCATTAGGGTCTAGATTGTGTTTCTTGAGGAGGGGTTTGAGTGACGCGGTTTTTAGCCTGTCAGGGTAAATCCCTTGGGTTAAAAGGCAATTTATGATGCTTGTCAGATGTCCTGAGATCGTGTTTGGAATGAGAAGCAAGAGTTTTGAAGGGATGTTATCTGCTGGATGGCTAGATGGTTTCTGTCTTTTTAGTAGGGATTCAATCTCTTTGGATGATATTGAATCGAAGCTGTCGAATTTGGCTCCTTTGGGTGATTGAGGATTCTTGTCTGAGGTGAGGGGTAGAGTATTTGGTGGTAGAAGGGCGAGCATGTTCAGGATCTTCTGTTGAAAAAATGAAGCGAGTTCATTCGCCTTAGATAGAGCTAGTTCGTCTGGGATAGACGGGGGGGTTGATTTCGTGATTTGAGTAACGTATGCAAACAGGGCCTGGGCATCGTATTGGAAATGATGAATTTTATTGGCGTAGAATTCCCTTTTTGTTAGAAGAATCGCGGTCCTGTAGTGATGTAGAAAGCCTTTGTACGTAGACAGGGTAGTTGTGTTAGGGGTTTTTCGCCATATATTTTCCTTGTGACGTAGCTCCTGTTTCATCTGTTTTAGTTTAGGGGTAAACCAAGGTTGATTACCTTTTTTTGTAGGATTGATTGTTTTGGAGACTATTGGGCACCATTTGTTAGCAACTGTTTCCGTGATCTTGTGCCAGGAAGATAGGGCTGAGTCAGGATTGGAAAGGTCTAGGTTCATGAGTTCCTTGGAGAGCTGATCACTAAGTATTTCGGATGGACATGATTTCCTGAATTGAATGGTAGAAAGTTGAGGAGAGGTGTGTGTCTGTTGATCTATGGAGAAGGAAGATTCTATCAGGAAATGGTCTGACCAGGGGATTGGAGTGCAAGAAGGTACTGATGTGCATGAGAATTTAGAGTTGATGAAAATTAAATTGAGAGTGTGTCCTGCTTTATGCGTAGGACTATTAATGATCTGAGTGAATCCCATCGCACTGAGTGTGGTGAGGAGCGCTTCGCAGTTTGAGGAGCGAGGTATAATGTCTGTGTGAAGATTGAAGTCACCTAAGATCATAGTTGGGAGGTCTAAGTTGATATGTTTCACGATGGATTCTATGAGTGGCGAGGGGTCTGTTTCTAGAAATCCGGGAGGAGCGTAGACTGGTAGAATTTGTTGTTGTTTTGACTTAACTAGGCCTAATTCTAATTTAGACTCAGTCTTAATGGTATGTGCGGATAATTTGAGATCCTTCTTGGTAGCTAAAAGAAGGCCGCCTCCTCTTTTTTTGTGTCTGTGGAATGTGAAGATGTCATATATATGAATAGGAAGTTGATTGATTAGAGCAATATCAGTATTTTTTAGCCAGGTTTCTGTAATAGCGCAGATATCTGGTTTTGTGTCCTGGAGGTAGTCGTTTAGTATGTGTCCTGGAGGTAGTCATTTAGTATGTGTGATCTCGGCCTATCAGACGCTGAGAGGGACATTTAAACTCACTGCTACCCAGGCGCTGCGCGCCTGCGTCGCGCGCCGAAGGGGCGCGACAAAGGGGCCTGCCCCTTTGTGTGCCCCTTAGTGTAGCCCCGCAGGACAGCCCCTATATAGGAACCTGATACGGCTCAGCCCTTCAGGTTCTCAAGCTGGTCAACCTCCCCACCCCACATCATTGAGAGTCCAATCGCTCCCTCCAACTCGGAGCTGTTGAAATCTATCAAAGGTCCATTTACAACCCTAGTTCCTGCTCCTACACTGCAGAACGTCCAGAAAAAGTGTACTACCGCACTCAGCTTTCAACCAGCATCAGACAACAACCTCCAAGCACTCAGCATTCAACAAGCACGCGAAGTCTGATGCTGAACGTCCACCTCTCATCTTCAACTACCAGTTCTTTAATTCACTCATCTACTCTCTAATTCTACAAGCTACCCGCAATCATACTCCACCTCTCACTCAAGCCTCAATCACAATCAACCACCGTGAATATTCCTACCTCTCTACACCATTCACATAGCAGATCTCTAACATTACTCTTCTACAATAACAATTAGACCTCTGACATATTCTAACCATCATGCTCCGCGGTCTCCCGATTCCGATTCTTCATCACAGAAGACACAATGCAATTAGTAACTATCTTGGGACTTCTCATCCTCACACCTATAAAGCCCTCATTCCCATCATGGCTTCCCCTTTTACACAATTGCTTGGACTAACATTATTCTCATTATTTCTATTCAACGCACAATCCATCACTAAGAAAACCCCCATTCTCAATGATCTTCTCCTAGAAGAAAATCCAGACGTTTGCGCCATAACAGAAACTTGGCTCAAATCAACAGACACTGCTCTAATTAACCAATTACCTACTCATTCATATGACTTCTTCTCCATTCCCCGACAGAAAAGAAAAGGTGGAGGAATTCTTCTTGCTACCAAAAAAGATTTGAATTTCACCCAATACTCTGTCAACTCTTCTACCAAACTGGAAACAGGCCTTTTCAAATCAAACCATCTCCAAATCCTTCTTGTATATGCCCCCCCAGGCCTTCTTGACTTAGATGCCTCTCCTCTTCTGGAACTAATAGTCTCCCACATTAATTTAGATTCTCCAGCAATTATACTTGGTGACTTCAATTTACATGTCAACAATCCATCTCTATCTACAAATGGGAAAACTTTCATTACCGCCTCATCTGCTTTAGGTTTCAATCAGATTATCAAGAAACCCACCCATAAAGCAGGTCATATATTGGACCTTATCTTCACCAATTCTGGTATTGCTAACTCAACTCAACCGATCTGCAAACCAATACCCTGGTCGGACCACTCGCTAATCTCAACCACCATCACACTGGCACAAAAAAAACAGCACCCCGCCCCTCCTCAACAATTCTCCTACAGGAAAATTTGTGCATCCGAGGACCTCCACAACCACCTAGTCTTAGAACTACCCCACATGGACCTTTCCTCTCCAAATTCGGCACTTCACTCATGGAATAATATTACAGAAACTGCAGCTAATAAACTCTGTCCTCTAATAACAAAAAAACTAAAACACAACATTCCAAAAAAACAACCTTGGTTTAATGAAGAACTACAAAATCTAAAACTTTCCCTCAGACGGAAAGAAAGCAAATGGCGCAAATCTCCTTCAGCGTCCACCCTTTCTACCTACAAACTTGCTCTCCACAACTACAAAAATTCCTTGCAAAAAATCAAAAGAGACTTCTATGCTCATAAAATCCATCATATGATCTTTGATGCTAAAGCCCTTTTTACCTACGTCTCCAATTTAACTCAAATCCAAACACCTGACATTCCATTTAACAAAGCACAAGAAAAAGCAGAGGAGCTTGCTCTCTTCTTCAACAACAAAATAGCTAACCTCCTTTCTAAAAATTCGCCCAATACTTCTTCCTCACCCAGCACCTATATACACCATAACAAACACATCTCACTCAATTCATTTGAACCAATTACAACTTCTGAGATCCTTAGAATACTGAAAAAGATGAAACCATCGACACACCCATTAGACCAAATCCCTTCCAAATTACTCCTCCTTATTCCGGACACCATATCCAAAGCTCTGGCAGACATAATAAACTGCTCTTTATCTAAAGGACTCTACCCTGACGACCTCAAAATGGCATCAATCAAACCGCTCTTAAAAAAACCAAAGTTAGATCCAGATGACCCCTCCAACTTTCGCCCTATCTCAAACCTCCCATTCATTGCTAAAGTCATGGAAAAATTGGTTAATTCTCAATTATCAGACTACCTGGAAGACCACAAAATTCTCCACCCTTCACAATATGGCTTCAGGAAATCGTTAAGCACAGAATCTCTACTAATTTCCTTAACAGACTACCTCATCCTAGGCCTAGATAAAGGCCAGTCCTACCTTTTGATTCTCTTGGACCTCTCAGCCGCCTTTGATACTGTTAACCACTCCATGCTCCTTAACCAACTATTGAACATCGGCATAACAGGCTCTGCACTGTCCTGGTTCCACTCATTCTTGAAAAACAGAGGCTTCAAGGTAAAAATACACAGTAAAGAATCTAAACGCTACCCTTCATCTCAAGGAGTTCCCCAAGGTTCATCCCTCTCTCCCACCCTCTTTAACATCTACCTCCTCCCTCTCTGCCATCTATTAAACAATTTGAACCTTAAACACTACCTTTATGCAGATGATGTCCAGATTGTGATACCAATCAAAGAATCCATCAAAAAAACCCTTGATCTTTGGGAATATTGTCTGCAAGAAATCAACTCCCTCCTTTCCAGTATGAATTTAATCCTTAATTCCTCAAAAACAGAACTTCTTCTCATATCATCTGAAATAAGCCACACCCCCTCAATCTTTCCAACTAATCTACAAACAATAAAAGTAAGAGATTTGGGCGCAATCATCGATAATAGGCTTAACCTAAAAGCATTCATAAACCAAACCACTAAAGACTGCTTCCATAAACTGAATGTTCTAAAAAGAATAAGACCACTGTTCCACAACCATGACTACAGGACTATCCTACAAGCAATAATCTTCTCCAAGCTAGACTATTGCAATTCTTTATTATTAGGTACCCCATCAGCACATACCAAACCGCTACAAATGGTTCAAAATACGGCAGCTAGAATTCTAACAAATACAAGGAGAAGAGAACACATCACCCCGATCCTTAAAGATTTACACTGGCTGCCAATCCATTTCAGAATTCTTTATAAGTCAATCACCATAATCTATAAATCCATCCAACAAATCGCTCCTCTCAACCTACAAATCCCTTTCATAAAGCATACTTCTTCCAGACCCATAAGAGAGTACTACAAAGAGTCTCTGCAGGTACCGCCTTCCAAAACTTCCTTCCACATAACTTATAGAGATAGGGCTTTCTCCACAGCAGGACCCACTCTTTGGAATTCCATACCTATGGAACTTAGACAGGAACCCTGCTTACTGACTTTCAGAAAAAGACTCAAAACATGGCTTTTCAAACAAGCCTTCCCAGACTCAGACTAAAAACAATTCTCTCCGATATTCAAATTCCAAGCAACAATTTTCTTTTATAACCATCCTGATAATCTTCCCCTAAACTTTATAAACACCCAGTATCTTCATTACTTATGATTTCTTCTTTATTGTTAAAAACTGCATTTTTGAACTGAACAACTCATTGTAAATTATACACTTCCATTTTTTGGAAACTTTACCTTCTACAGGTTTATACACCATGTTAAAGTTACTATCTTTTCTTCTTCTTACTCCCAGTTGCATGTTTCCTTGTTTATTGTAACTGCATTTATAATATGTATATTACATATTTGTTCTCGGTTCCGGTTATTACCCCATTGTTTATTGTAAACCGGCTTGATGTGATGTTATCACGATTGCCGGTATAGAAAAAAAAATTAAAATAAAATAAAAAATGTAAGGATCAATAGGCATCCAATTAGATTTAGGATGGACTATGGAAACATCAATGACAGAAATATTTTGTGCAAAATACAATTTTAATTGTAACTTTCGAAAAAATTTGTATAAAGCAACTCTACAATAAAATGGGTCATACCGATGGTAAGGGATAAAGGATAATCCTTTATGCAAAAGGTTAATCTGTTCTGCCGAGAGTTGTACAGTAGAAAGATTTATGACGTTGCATTCCGGGTCTGAGACCGGGTAAATGGCCTCTGCTCTAAGTCTGGTCCCATGGGTTGGCGTGGATGTCGAAAAAACCGTCTACTCTGAGCACGATATGTTGATCCAAAATTCCCTCTTCCTGTATACTGATAGCCAATGTTCGCACCTTGAGGTAAATCTTCATCAGAGCCAGACTAATCATCAGAAGAGCTGGCAAATGCAACTTTTTTTCGGCTGATTGGAGTCATCTCGATGCTGCCATGGATATATGTTGCCAGTACTATAATCTTATTCGTCGCGCTTAAACTTCGTAAGTTTGATGTTTTTAACTCCATCCTAAATTTATCAATGGCGAGATTAAACTCATGCAGTTTATGATCATATTCTTCCAAAGTTTCTTGCTGCAATAATCCTGTCTTTATAGATTCACATTCTAGACAGATAGTTTCAGCCAATTGATTCGTAGTTTCAACTAACAATAACAAGTGTATTGCAGGGTATTTTGGCCGGCACTATAGCATTGCATGTAAATATACATTTTGTAAGTGATATTTTATTTCAGAAGACTGTAGTTTGTTTGAATATCCCTTTTCATGTAAAATCTGTTACAATAAATGTATAATTTTTAATTATGTGTAAGGAGGATGTGACAAGCTGGGATGGGGATGGAAGGCTCTACCAGCCTTGGGCATTGCTGTACAGACATGTGACAGAGTATCCTAACTCGCAGAGTCATGTTTTCTTGCATGGGTGAAGGTGCCATAGGCACCAAATTGCCTGGCTGTGGCTTTGCATTACAGAGAGTTTCTCCTGCTCATTGTATAAAGTATAAATCTGAGCTCCCAGTCTTTCCTCATCAAGCTGATGCTCTCCTTCCAGGTATAATGTATAAATCTGAGCTCCCAGTCTTCCCTCCTGGGCCCGTGCTCCTGGAGAACTATTCTCAGTGCTAGAGGATACTACATCATCCTGAGGGTAGGTCCTAGCTCCAGGATTGCTTCCTTCCTCATCAGCTGATGCTCTCTTTCCAGGTATAATGTATGAATCTGAGCTCCCAGTCTTCCCTCCTGGGCCCGTGCTCCTGGAGAACTATTCTCAGTGCTAGAGGATACCACATCATCCTGAGGGCAGGTCCTAGCTCCAGGATTGCTTCCTTCCTCATCAGCTGATGCTCTCCTTCCAGGTATAATGTATGAATCTGAGCTCCCAGTCTGCCAGTCCCAATATTCCTGAGAGCGCAGTCCCAGCTGATCCTGAATCCTGCAGCCTTGTGTGCAGCCTCAGCTCCTGCTGTCAGTGCTGGGCGGGGGAGGCAGAGGGCAGCAGTCAGAGGGGGCTCTCTCTCACATCCTCTCTCTTCCTTACCCTCTCCCTGATCCTTCCCAGTCTCCCTCCCTCCTGCGCCTCCTCACCCTGCTCTGTCCCCAGAATCCCTCCCTTTTCCCTCCTTCCTTCTCTCACCTCCCTGCTCTCCCCTCCTTCTTTCTTTTCCCCTGTTTCCCCTCCCCCTGCTCCCCAGTCCGGAACTGGACTTGGCTTTATTAATCAGCCAATTGCAACACCCACGCCCTAAGACTACACTTCCCAGAATTCCCAAAAACCTCTGAGGAAAGACAGTGTAGGACTACATTTCCCAGTATCCATCCAACTAGATGGGCCATAGGGTTTTTTCTACCATCAAGTTTTTGTTTCTAAAAGTTCCTGGTGCAGCGGCTGCAGTTCCCATTTCCTCTTCTTTGGTGATGTCACTTCCTGCTGGAAGGGGGCGGTGCTCCCTGTACGGAACGTGGTGCGGAGACCGGAAGCTGAAAACCTTGACCGTGCAGGGAGGGAGCCGGGGCTGGAAATCCTGCTCTGGAGAAGGGGCAGGAGAATGGCTGCAGGGCTTTCTGCTCAGCAGGTAGGAGGGGGGCAGGGGATGCAGCCTGGGACTGATCCCATCCCCCACCCCAGGGACCGTGCAGGGAGGGAGCCGGGGCTGGAAATCCTGCTCTGGAGAAGGGGCAGGAGAATGGCTGCAGGGCTTTCTGCTCAGCAGGGAGGAGGGGGGCAGGGGATGCAGCCTGGGACTGATCCCATCCCCCACCCCAGGGACCGTGCAGGGAGGGAGCCGGGGCTGGAAATCCTGCTCTGGAGAAGGGGCAGGAGAATGGCTGCAGGGCTTTCTGCTCAGCAGGTAGGAGGGGGGCAGGGGATGCAGCCTGGGACTGATCCCATCCCCCACCCCAGGGACCGTGCAGGGAGGGAGCCAGGGCTGGAAATCCTGCTCTGGAGAAGGGGCAGGAGAATGGCTGCAGGGCTTTCTGCTCAGCAGGTAGGAGGGGGGCAGGGGATGCAGCCTGGGACTGATCCCATCCCCCACTCCAGGGACCGTGCAGGGAGGGAGCCGGGGCTGGAAATCCTGCTCTGGAGAAGGGGCAGGAGAATGGCTGCAGGGCTTTCTGCTCAGCAGGTAGGAGGGGGGCAGGGGATGCAGCCTGGGGCTGATCCCATCCCCCCAGCCTCTCACTGAATCCATTCTTTGGGCTCCTTATTCTCTGCATCCGCTCAGGCTCTTCTTCCTGCTTCTCCCCCTCATACAGCAGCAGCAGCTCCTCCTGCTTAAGGACCCTCTCAGTTTCTGCTTCCTGTGATTTCTTTACCTTCCCCTTCTGCCTCCTCCTCTCACCTTTGCCTTTTTACACTGAGAGTTTGATGCTCCCAAGGGCTTGTCTGGGTACTTTTCTAGCTGCCTTTACAAAACTGGAGATAGGAATTTCTCCCCCTGCTCTCCTGTGAAACTTTGGGTTGCTCATAACTCATTATTTGTAGAAACTTTAGCTGGTGGAGGTGCTCTGGGTAGGGTAAATTTTAGCTGGAGAGACTTGATATTCAGTGCTATCTGGATAAAGTTAGTCTGATTGGAGAAATCCCTGTCCTGTAGTGACCCAGATAACTTTTCCTGGGTGTAGTTTGTTCTTTATTTTGGTTTTTGTAGGCCAGAAAGGAGAAAAGTGCATGGGGGTAACTTGCTGGTGCAGTGGTTACTACCCTTAACCTGTAGCCTTTAAACTGTTGATGCAACTTTCCTGGACGTACCCAGACCAATACATACCTGTGGGTTTATAACGTCCCTACCAGCAGATGGAGGCAGCAGGGCCGGCGAAACCACTAGGCGAGCTAGGCCTGTGCCTAGGGCACAGAGACTTAGGGGGCGCCATGGCAGGCAGCAGAATTTTGAAAGGGCAAAAAGTGCCCTTTCAAAATTCTGCCAGCCTTCGACTCGCCTAGATGGAGACCAAGAGTTGAGATTTAGGGGGCGCCACGGCAGGCAGCCAGCTCTCGACTCGCCCTGCCTCCCCACCAGTATCACCCTCCCGACACCCCCCCTGGTGGTCCAGCGGAGGTCCCGGGAGCGATCTGCTGCTCCTGGGGCCTCCACTGCCACTAAGTAAAATGGTGCCGGTGACCTTTAGCCCCTACCATGTGACAGGGGCTGAAGGCCACCGGCGCCATTTTGCTTAGTGGGCAGCCGAGGCCCCGGGAGTGGCAGATCGCTCCCGGGCCCTCCGCTGGACCACCAGGGGGGGCGTCGGGAGGGTGGCACTGGGGGGGAGGCAGGGAGAGTTGGAGGCTGGCTGCCTGCCGCGGCGCCCCTTAAGTCTCGGCGCCTGGTCTCTGGCTGCACCGATCTTCCTTTCTTCGGCCACGTGATCAGCTAGACCGGCTGCTCCGATCTTCTTTCTGTGTGTGTGTATGTGATGTGATGTATATGTAAGAAAGGACTGGAGCTTCTGTGTGTGTGTGTGTATGTGATGTGATGTATATGTAAGAAAGGACTGGAGCTTCTGTGTGTGTGTGTGTGTGTGTCGATCTTCTTTCTGTGTGTGTGTGTATGTGATGTGATGTATATGTAAGAAAGGACTGGAGCTTCTGTGTGTGTGTGTGTGTGTGTGTGTGTGTGTATGTGATGTGATGTATATGTAAGAAAGGACTGGAGCTTCTGTGTGTGTGTGTGTGTGTGTATGTGATGTGATGTATATGTAAGAAAGGACTGGAGCTTCTGTGTGTGTGTGTGTATGTGATGTGATGTATATGTAAGAAAGGACTGGAGCTTCTGTGTGTGTGTGTGTGTGTGTATGTGTGTGTGTGTCGATCTTCTTTCTGTGTGTGTGTGTATGTGATGTGATGTATATGTAAGAAAGGACTGGAGCTTCTGTGTGTGTGTGTGTGTATGTGATGTGATGTATATGTAAGAAAGGACTGGAGCTTCTGTGTGTGTGTGTGTGTGTGTATGTGATGTGATGTATATGTAAGAAAGGACTGGAGCTTCTGTGTGTGTGTGTGTATGTGATGTGATGTATATGTAAGAAAGGACTGGAGCTTCTGTGTGTGTGTGTGTGTGTGTGTATGTGTGTGTGTGTCGATCTTCTTTCTGTGTGTGTGTGTATGTGATGTGATGTATATGTAAGAAAGGACTGGAGCTTCTGTGTGTGTGTGTGTGTATGTGATGTGATGTATATGTAAGAAAGGACTGGAGCTTCTGTGTGTGTGTGTGTGTATGTGTGTGTGTGTCGATCTTCTTTCTGTGTGTGTGTGTATGTGATGTGATGTATATGTAAGAAAGGACTGGAGCTTCTGTGTGTGTGTGTGTGTGTATGTGATGTGATGTATATGTAAGAAAGGACTGGAGCTTCTGTGTGTGTGTGTGTGTGTGTGTGTCGATCTTCTTTCTGTGTGTGTGTGTGTATGTGATGTGATGTATATGTAAGAAAGGACTGGAGCTTCTGTGTGTGTGTGTGTGTGTGTGTGTGTGTGTATGTGAGAAAGGAATGAAGTGTGATAATACATATATATACCTCAACTTTCGTGCTGATTTTGTTGAAAAGTTGGATGAAAGATGAAATTACTGAATTTTAAGAATCCCTCTGCTGGAAAATAAAATTTAACAAAGTGGGTAGAGACAAATACTAAAGTAAAAAAAAAAATTAAAGTATTTAACATGTTCATCTCAGCAAAATCACAAATTTAAGATACTGATGCCAGGTGGGGTTTTTTTTTTTTGAAGCATAATTTAAGCATGAAGACTAGAATAGTTCCAATCTGAAACAGTTTTGCTTTTTTTTTTTAAGCCTTTAGAAAATGTATATTTTTAAATGACTAAGACTGGAGTCTTCCCATTTTATTTATTTATTTTATTTAAGGGTTTTTATATACCGCAGTACGTAAAGAAATACATCACCGCGGTTTACATTTAACAATAACTTAGCAACATGCTTTACATTGACATTATAAATAGGTATTAAATATACTAAATTCCATATAACAGTTTCGACGGAAAACAGGCTGAACAGACTGTGGACCATCCAATAATGTATAACATACAATTAAAATATTGATGTAATTATTAAACCTTAACAAACCAACACAAAAACTAAATAGTATCTAATAACAATACAGGTTCTGAGAGTGGATACAATTTCTATATTGCACCGAGGATATTTCTGTTGTTTAAAGCTAATTAATATCATGAGGGGAAGGGTGGGCATGTAAGGTGAAGAAGGAGATTGAGGAGGGAATGAGGTTAGGGTGGGAAACAGGGCATGGGGAGAGAGGGTGGAAAATTGAATGGCATTTCAGTTAAAAGGATATCATTGTGTGAATGCTAGTTCAAATAACCACGTTTTGAGTCCTTGTTTGAATTTCTTATGGCAGGGCTCCAGGCGTAGGTCAGAGGGCATCTTGTTCCATAAGTTGATTCCCGCTATGGAGATAGAACGGTCTCTTGTGGTCACGTGTTTGATGTTTTTTGTTGGGGGGGCTGCCAATTTAGCTTGATGGATATGTCTTATGGGTCTCTTGGAGGTATGGAACACAAACTGCTCCGAGAACCATTGCATCTCTTGGTTATAGATCGACTTATGTATGAGGGAGAGGACTTTAAAGGTAATTCTAGAAGCTACTGGGAGCCAATGCAAGAACATGAGAGCAGGTGTTATGTGATCATGGAGATGGGTATTGGTGATTAATCGAGCTGCTGCATTCTGTAACATCTGTAAAGGTTGAATTGAGTTTTTAGGGAGACCTAAGAGTATTGCGTTACAGTAGTCAATTTTTGGTAGTATGGTAGCTTGCAATACCGTCCGGAAATCTTGTGGATGTAGAAGAGGTTTAATTCTTTTTAGTGTGTGAAGTTTGAAAAAACCATTTTTTATTGTAGCTGAGATGAATTTCTTTAAAGTGAAATGGTTGTCAATAATGACGCCAAGACTGCGGACTTGCTGTAGTAGGGGAAGAACTGAAGTAGAATGGTGGGATGTGTTGGAGGGGATATTATTGTGTGGCGAGATGATGATGAGTTCAGTTTTGGTAGTGTTTATAGCTAAGAAGTTTTCTGTGAGAAGCTTTTTTATTTCAGTTAGGGCTGATTCCCAGGTTTTCAGAGCATTAGAGAGGGAATCATTAATAGGGATAAGAATCTGTACGTCATCAGCATATATGAAGTGGTGGAGTTTTAGTTTTGCTAGGAGTCGACAGAGAGGTGCTAAGTAAATGTTAAACAGTGTTGATGATAGCGAGGAGCCTTGTGGTACACCTTGTAGCAGATTTCTTGGTTTAGATATTTGGGATCCCAACTTGACACTGTATGTTCTGTCTGTCAGAAAAGATTGGATCCAGTTTAGTGCAGTGCCAGTGATGCCGATTTGAGAGAGGAGGGCTAGAAGGATATTATGATTGACCGTGTCAAATGCCGAAGAAATATCGAGTAGGGCAAGAATGTATGAATGACCAGAATCTAGTGTTTTTAGAATAGAGTCTGAGAGGGATACTAGCAGCGTTTCAGTACTATGGAGCTTACGAAAACCGTATTGTGACAGAAATAATAATCGGTTATCGTCTAGATAGTCCGTGAGTTGTTTATTTATCACTTTTTCTATGATTTTTGGGAAGCTAACTAAGGATGTCTTTCTGTTCCATATCTCCTACATGAATAATCATATGACTGATAGTTTGAAGAAACACACTTGCTTTATTGCCTGAAAGCATAAAACAAGAGAAGGTGTAGGTGGCTGTCCCTTGGGAGGACAGAACCTGAAGGAAGGGTGTCATTTCGCCTTCTGATAGGAATGTGGTTTTCTTATTTAAGGGTTGGGAGCATCACTTTCACTTTTAGTAAAAGTGAAAAATGCTGTAAGTCTGAAAGCAAGGTGCTTCTGTGAGTGTAATGTGTATGTGAGACAGGGAGGGTGCTTCTGTATGTGAGTCAGGGAGGGTGCTTGTGTGTGTCAGTGTGTGTGTGCGAGAGAGATGGAGCATATTTTTGGCTGGCTTGTGGCTGTGAGAGAGGGCATGTGTGTGATTGAGCCTGTTTGTAAGTGAGATAGAACGTGTGAGATTGAGAGCTTGTGTGTAAGTGAAATAGAGAGAGCATGTGTGTGATTGAAAGCCTGTGTGTTAGTAAGAGAGAGCGAGAGCATTGTGTGATTGAGAGAGACTGGCCAGAGAGGTGACTGGTGTGTGTGTGTGTGTGTGAGAGAGACTGGTTGGGGAGATGAGTGATGTGTGAGAGACAGAAACTGGTCCTGAGGGTGTGACGTGTGTGTGTGTGTGTATGTGTGAGAGAGAGAGAAGAGACTGGTTGTGGTCCCTAAGGAAGAGGACTGTGAGGACAGCTTCAGCAGCTAATGCTGTTTCTGGTATGGCCTGCAAAGGAAAGGAGTAGGAGAACTGCTGGAGAGGGTAAGTAAAGGTGGCTTTTTAAGTTCATTTTTCTTGATTAACTACCATTTTAATTATTGGGTAGTATGTGATGTGTCTGCTGTTTGAAATATTTTATTGGTGTTTGGTAAAGCTTTCAAAATTTGCATTAATCTTTAATTATTGGATATTCTATTCATCAGCTGTTTTGAAATTATCTTATTTGTATGGTTTTATAATTATGATTAATGATTTATATATCTTTATATTATTGATTTGTTTCATAAGGAATGGTGAAATTTTTGTTTTTCCATTGTTACACTGTATAGAATCTGGCGTGATGCGTTTTACAGTTCAGTTTTTGTCTGCACATTTCTGTTTATACTTTATGTGGCTTTATTCTGTATTTGATGAGAGGTCTGTCTCTGCTCTGTGTGTATGACCATGATGAGAGATTCTGCTTGCATATAGTGTCTGTATAGGGATCTATAGCAATCGGGTTTGTTTTGTTTTCTCAGTAGGTGGTGTATTGGTATTCTAGGACCCAGTGTAATATTTACCCTTGCTTTTTCACAGGTAGGGTTATTGTTGTTTGAGTCCTTGGTGTTATTACTGTTACGTTATGATGGGATTGCAGTATAGATTTTGAGTGTCTTTTTTGCGGGGTTTTGTGTTAGTTCACAATGTGCCTGGCAGTGGAAGGTGTTTGTGCTGCTGTTACTGTGAGGTGACACCAGAATTTGAAAATATCTTTTACTATGATGAGCTGTAAGGGAAACATCCAAGCTCCATTGTTTGGGGGAATTTCAGTGGATGCAGAGAGTTACAGAACTGGAGGTGCAGGATTTATATTGACATTCTGTCCCTTCCTATATATTCCAGACTTCACTCTCATAGCCATATAGAATTAGTTGAATGAGGCTATCAATAATTTTATAGTGTGAAACTGGCCAGCTTTTTAAAATTACCCAGAAGAGCCTTTGGACTTTTTTATTAACACTTTTTTTTAATAACCAATTTGAAAGCACAATCCATGCTATAGAGGTGGGTGTGATGAAGAAATGTCATTTTGGATTCCCCCCCCCCCCCCCCAAATTCTTCTGTCTAGCGACACCACTGATTTTCTGTGACCTTAAGCATTAGTACAATAGGATTAAGGGGGTGATGCTGGAGAGGCACACAAATGCATTGGCCCCTGGGGGCCGGAGACCCTTGGTACGCCACTGGGTGCAAGCCATATGGGGCCACAAGCGGTGGCAAAGAGGAGTGGAGATTTGGCGGCCGCGAGCAGTGCCCAACCTGCTTGTGACCGGAAAACCACACGGTCAACGGGCGTGATCGAGAATGAGGTAGGAATCGGGGCGCAACGGGGGGGGGCGCGCAAGGGAGAAGGCTCGCCTAGGACGCCAAATCCCCTTGCACCGGCCCTGGGAGGCAGAGAACAAGTCCATCACCATCATATACAAAACCATCCACCACCTTACATCACTTGACCTTCAACACCCTCTCAGCCAACATAACTCCAAAAGACCAATCAGAGAAGCATACAGAGGATCCCTCCAGGTACCCAATACGAAATTCACGCGGCACATAACCCTGAGAGAACGGGCCTTTTCGACAGCAGGACCATCGCTCTGGAACTCCATCCCCACGAATCTTCGCCAGGAACCTTGCCTCCCGACATTCCGAAAAAGACTTAAAACCTGGCTATTTAAGCAAGCCTTCCCAGAACACTCCTAAATCTCACCTCAACTACTCAAAGAATGTTTCCACGCCGGCTCTGTAAATAATTAACTATGATGGTAACTTACTTATGTCTTTCTCTCTCTTCTCCTAGTTCCATTACCCTTGCTCATTGTAACTTCATTTCCTATGCACTAGTTTCAGTTTTATTGTTATCCTGCACTCCTTGTTCAAGTGTAAACCGACATGATGTGATCTTATCATGAATGCCGGTATATAAATAAATAAAATAAACCCTCGAGGCACTGCTACATAACCGAGAGGGCCACCTGCAGTCCCTCCGTATTCTCTGGTAGAGGTGCAAACCTGCAGTCCTGACTGATGTGGAAGTGTGAGAAGTGCTGCAGCTCCCCGAGGTGTCAGGTTCCGGTGGCCGGGCCATCCTTCGGTTCGAGCAGGGCAGATGGGGGCTTGGATTTCCCTGGCTGTTTCAGCCTGGCTGTTTCTGGGGCCCCTGATAGCCAGGGGACTGGCTCACTCTCTGTGCCCTGAGGTCCCTTCGTGCCCACCCCTGGACTCACCAGGGAAGTATCCTCCCTTGGGATTTTTGCTTCTTTTTCTTTGTGGGTGAAGCTAATTAAAAAAAAAAAAAAAAAGCCTGCATTTGCAGCCGTGGAGAGTTTCTATCCCGGGATAATCGGCCTGGGGGGCTGTACCGGTGGTGGCCGGCCTCCGCTGCTGTTGGGTCCAGTAAGGGAGTGGGAGCCATGTGGGCATGTGTAGGAGCCTTCTCCTGACGGGGGACTCGTGATTTCAGCACACTGCGTTTTTTTCTGTAGACCCGCGTTTCGCACGCCCTGCCTGCCCTTCTCGGCCTTTCTCCCGCGCTCTGGTTGCTCTGCGGCTACGCTTCCTTGTGACTCGGCCTCCATGTGGTGAGGCCCACTTCACGCAGCAGCGCGTCTGCTTAGCGGGGAGATTGAATTTCTGCCGGAATGGAAGAAAAGCTGCGGGCAGCAGCTTGCAAGGCCTGTGGGACCTGGTCCACCTGCCCGAGTCCCCTCTGCCTGTGCACAGGTTGTGCCTTGGGAGGGAGGGGCTCTCCTCCAAGGGGCCCAAGCTCAGGAGGGCCTCCCGATCGGGGTGTGCTGGTCCCCTCCTCCCACAGAAGAGTGCTGCAACGCTGAATCCCTTACTCCTTCCCCTGTGATGCAGTGAGGAGGGGGAGCGGGCTTTGGTGGGTCCATGAGGCTTTGGGGGTTCCGGAAGGCTTTTCCCCAGAGTTTATTTTGCTGATGCTCAGAAGGCAGGTGCTCCAAGAACCAAGGAGAGGTCCTCTGGGTCATCCAAGAGACCACACTCGGGATCTGCAGGCTCTCTGGGCCTTGCCGTCAAGCGTCACGGTTCACGGGACTCTCATCTGATGAGCCGAGGAGGACCCAGAGGTGGACTTGGATATTGGGCTGAGTCTTGGCCCTGATGCCCTCAAAGATCCGGATTCTGTGGGCAAATTGTGATGACCGTCGTGTAGTTTGCCTATTTTTTTTTGTTGTTGAATGTTTTTATTGAAGTTTGACAAACCCCAAGGGGAGCATACAGTGGGGTAATACACAAGGATCAGGAACATGGAATAAAGGATACATAATGAAAAATAGGCAATGAAACAATTCAACTAAGTCCAGTAAACAAGGAAACAATGAAACTCCCTCCCTTCCCCCCCTCTCCCCTGTGTGGGAGCACGTGTCACTTAAAGCATCTTAGTAATCAGAGAACTTTCAGGTATGATTTTGCGAAGCCTAATCTAAGTCCCCTCTATGGGATTTGGTATAATCCTCCAAATTCCTCTCTAGACACATCTGATCGAGGCCCCTCAAGTAGTAGCAAGAGTAAGATACGTACGTACCGGTTGTCATACTTGCTCAAACTCTGTCGTTTGTCAGAGTACCTCTGACTACAACGGAACTCCAGATTATATAAATTAATAAGGTTTCGAAACCAGTGTTCATGTTGGGGGACTTGATCCGTCACCCAGTGTAAGAGTATTATTCGTTTGCCCACCACACTTGCCTTCCATATAAATTTTAGGTGATCTTCCGTGAGCTCAGCGACTGAGGGGGGAAGTACCCCAAATAGCCACAACATTGGATCTGTTGGAATCACCACGCTCATAAGTGAACTACAAGTTGCGTGAATAGCCGTCCAAAAAGTCTGGATCTCCGGGCATTCCCAAAAGTTATGCTCAATCGAACCATCTGCTAGCTTACACTTTGAGCAGGCCGGAGAATCCGTGATTCCCATTGTATGCGCTCTATCATGGGCTATGTATACCAGTCTTAAAAATTTGTAACAAGTTTCTCTGTATATCACGCAGTCTGAATGAAGGGGGATATTAACAAAGCATTGTACAAATTCTTGTCTGGTGAGAGAGGACGACTTCCATTTTGCCCATTTCTGGTGTACCCCTGTGTAGGTGTCAAGGGAAAGATACCGGGGTAAAGCCTGACTCTCTTAGGCTTTCGCGTCATGGAGGGGAAAACTACATCGTACAAGGCCCAAAAGGTGATTGAGGTCCCTACCTCCCTCTTAGCTTTGTCAGAAAACTGCACAGCTGCAGGTGTGCATAAGCATCTTGGGCAGGGAGCAGATAAACTTCTTGCAGTTCCTGAAACTGTTTTACTTGTCCCGTATCTCTATTGTAGCATTGATGAACCCATATCAATCCCTTGCTTTTCCACCTATGAAATGACGAGAAGACCTCAGCAGGGGGGAAAAGCTGGTGGTCACATATCGTCAAAAAAGGAGTTAATGTAGAAGCAAGTCCCACTTTGTTACAAAGAAAGGCCCAGGCTTTACGACATGCCCGTAAAAAAGGTTGTGACCTTACCCCCGGGTGTAGATTGTCCCTAGGTAATTGTAAGAGGGGGTTTAAAGAGGGGGAACCCCACCACTTAGTTAAAAAGGAGAGTGGCGTATAAAATGAAGTCTCCCCCATGATATCTTGGATATGCCTTAGCAGGCAGGCTAGGTTGTATAGACGGAAATTTGGGCAATTGAGGCCTCCCTAGTCACTAGGTTGCATCAAAATGTTAAGGGCAAGACGAGCTTTCTTACCCTGCCAGAGGAATTTGCGTAATAATTTATGAACCTGTGCTATGTCCTTAGCCTTTAGCCACAGCGGAGCCATTTGCATCACATACAACCACTTGGGTAGAACCATCATTTTTACCAGTTGTATCCTACCTGATATGAAGAGGGGCAAGCCCTGCCATTTAGTGAGCATCTGGTTTGTGGCTAGCAGCAAAGGCTCAATATTTACCTTATAAAAATCTGTCAAAACTACAGGTATTTTAATACCCAAATAGGTCATAACCTTATCCACCCATTTTAACGGAAATTGACCTCTCCAATTCGGACGCACTCTCCCCCCCCCCCCCCCACATCCAGAGCCTCCGATTTGTCACGATTTATTTTTAGCCCTGCAAAGCTCCCATATTCAGTTTGGATCTGTAACAAAGGGCCTAAGGAGGTGTGTGGGTTGGTGAGGAATATTAAGACATCATCTGCGAATGCAGCTACTTTAAACGTATGTTTAAAGTAGCTGCATTCCCCCCTCCAAAACCTGAGATCTCTGGTGTGGAAACTATTTTCCGCAATAATGGGTCTATGGCTAAGATATATAATAACGGAGATAGGGGGCAACCCTGCCAAACCCCCCTATTTATGTGCACCGCCCCTGATTTGGTCCCATTTGCCACAATATAGGATAGAGGTTGGGAGTATAATAAAGATAAATAGGTCAGAAAATTACCCCGGATCCCATAGCGATGGAGCACAGAGCAAAGATAGGGCCAGGCCACCCTGTCAAAGGCCTTTTCTGAATCAAACCCTATGGCTAAGGCCGGCTGTTTGAGGGAGAGGGTTGAGGACATAGCAGATAGTAAACAAATAATGTGACCGCATGCTGGCCTGTTTTTGACAAATCCCACTTGTGAGTCTGAGATAAGCTGGGGTAACACATGTCCCAACCTATCCGCTAAAATTTTTGCCAAAAGCTTTAAGTTGCAGTTGAGAAGAGAAATGGGTCTGTATGATCCCGGCAAGAGGGGATCTTTACCCGGTTTCGGAAGGACCGTGATATGGGCGGTATTAAAGTGACTGGGTAACAGATTTGACGAGATTGCCGAATTATAAAATTTGGTCAAAGGATCGGAGAGATGGAAACGAAGCATCCTGTAAAAATCAAGAGAATCCATCTGGGCCCGGAGCCTTCCCGGGTTTACTCAAGGCTATAGCATTTAGGATTTCTAAAGACAACAAAGGGCGATTGAGAAACTCTAAATGTGCTTGGGAGAGGGAAGGGAGCCTTAAGCCCTGAAAAAAACGCTCTTCCGCTAGGACATCTCCGGGACTTTCTGCCGTGTATAAGTCTTCATAGAATTGTCTAAAGACCTCACATATTTCCTTTCTTGATGTGACCTTATGACCATTAGTGGTTTTCATGGCCGGAATAAACGTCTTCCCTCTATATGAACGGACCAAGTTCGCCAGATGTTTGCCCGCTTTATTCCCAAAACGAAAAAAATCCCTTTCGGCAGCTTGAAAAACTCTCTGTGCTCTTTGATGTAGCAGACTATTAAGCTCACTTAGTACACTAAAATATGTCTTCCTAAGCTCCTGAGTCTGGCATTTAGTCAATTCTCTTTTGATAGACTCCAACTTGGGCTCTAATCGTAAAATATTGGCATTCAGCTTTCTCTGTCGTGACGCCACATAGGAAATTACTTCCCCCCGGAGGACAGCCTTAGTAGTTTCCCAGTATAATCTCTGTGCCCTGAGGTCCCCTCCTGCCCACCCCTGGACTCATCAGGGAAGTATCCCCCCCTTGGGATTTTTGCTTCTTTCTCTTTGTGGGTGAAGCTAATTTAAAACGGAATAAAAAAACTCTTAAAACTTTTATCTTCCCTGAGGAAGCTGGGAAACTGCCAAAATTTCTCTCCCGGGTCTCGAGCTTGAAATTGTAAATCAACCCATATTAATATATGGTTTGTGGGCCTAAGACAGCATTTGTAAGAATATGAAAACCGGTAATGGGGATTAATATGTAATCAATGCGTGACATCGTCGCATGTGCCTTTGAGACATGTGTGTAATCTCTCTCAGTCGGATGTAGCGTGCGCCAGGCATCTAATAGAGAAAATTCCGAACACAAAAACGGGACTCCTTTACTGGAGTGATTCGGAGAGGTTTGGCCCTCAGGGGACTTATCAATTGAAGGGTCAGCAGTGAAGTTAAAATCACCTGTAACTAAGACATAACCCTTGGCATGTTCTACCAGCTGTGACAAAACATAGGTAAAAAAACTATGTGAATACACATTGGGAGCATATAAACAGCAAATTGTAACCATTGTCCCCTGTAATGTGCCCGATATCAGTACCATCCTACCCTCTGGGTCAATTACTGAATGGGAAAGTTGAAAGGAAGCATCTTTATGTATTAGTATAGCAACCCCCCCTTTTTTCTTTTTGGCAGGTGAATAATAACACGAACCCACCCAATTACGCTGGAGCTTACAGCTTTCCCTTTCAGAAAGGTGGGATTCCTGTATACAGGCTATGGTGGGGTTGTATTTTTTGAGTTGCTGCAGTATTTTGTATCTTTTGACCGGGAATCCCAAGCCATTAACATTCCATGATATGACTCTAAAGCGGTCACCCATATTGAAATTGTTCACTTTTCATTAGTGGCTCAAACTTGGGGTGAACAAGTAGTTTCCCCTTTTCCCCAGCAAGGAAACCTTTCAATTTTAAATGCTCTTGGTAACACCCATACAGCCCAGTCAGATAACCAAACCCAGACTTAGCTGCTGTCTTGGCTTCAGCTACCGCAGTATGTAAAAACAGACAAAATGACCATTCACACCCTTGACATAACACATGCATCCCCCCCCTCCCCCCCCCAACCCCCCTCTCTTAGAAAAAACCCTCATAAACCTGAACAATAACCAAATAGTCCAATATTTTGTAAGTCTCCCCAATTGGGGATCTGAGATCACGTATTAATGTGGCCAGGTGCCACAGTCTAAGACCAAGTAACTCGCCAGATCTACAATTCCAAGGGTCCGAGCGCCCTAGACCTGGGTGTAATAGTAAAAGTCATGCATCATAATAAAACTGCCGACTCTACATCCCGATGCCACCGCTGCTCAGTCCTCCCCAGGCGTCATACTCAGTCCCAGCCCTCTCTGGTTAGGCATCAGTTCACTAGCAAGCGGACTGCCGCAAAAAATAACAATAATGAGCCGCGTTACTTGTCACTATCGGCAAGAATCCAAAGTCTCCTATCTTCCACTCCAGTAGAAGGTAGGGGAAACGAAAATAAAGTAAGGGGGAAATAAGAAGTAAGAAAATAAAGTTGTTTGATCGCCAGTCCCATAAACGCCAGATAGCTTGTACTCTCAGGTCACAACCCAAAAAAGGAAAAAAAAAAAAAAAAAAAAGAAACACAGCCGTTGGTGAAAAGAAAAGAACATATAGGCAGTCAGCTCCGGTTATGGTAAATCCTGGCTCGTGTAATCAAAAATTGAAGCTCCACACGGCCTTCATATGATTATCTCACGCGGCCTAGCTCGTAACAGTAACAAAGGATAATAACTGGTAAACTCGAAACTTTAACACCCAAAGCCCATCCGGACTTCAGCGGGAGCTCTTTCTTACCAACCCTAAGAAACTAACTCAGTTCTTCAGACAGCCGGTGACTCTGGGATCACTCTCCATTCCTTCGTCCTCCGCCATGGTTTCTGGGCGGGTAAAGAGGACAGAAAATGGCCGCTGATTCTGTGGAAATCATTTCAGGTGCGTAGCAATGAAATTCTGTGCTTCTTCAGGCATTTCGCACAGGACCGTTTGATTACTGTGCCATATTTTTCAATCGAGCAGGGAATTAAAGTGAAAATTTCACCTGTTTATCAAATAATTGCGAACAATAAGGTGAAAATCCTCTCCTTTGCCCCGACACTTGAGCTGAATGATCTTGAAAGATTCGAATTTTCTTGGTTTCGTAAGTCAGATCCGGGTTCTTTCGGAACGCCTGGAGAATTGATTGCTTATGGGCAAAATTTAAAATTTTTGCTATGACAAGTCTCGGCCTGGGATCCCCCCCTCTTTCCTCTGGCCCAGGCGATGGGCCCTTTCTATCCGGAACTCAGCGGCTAGTTCCGGCATATGCAGCGCTTCTGGGAGCCAGGATTCTAAGAAGGAACCCAGGTTTCTCTCGAGCAATGTCTCAGGCAGACCCAGGATCCGTATATTTGACCTCCAGGCTCTATTTTCGAGGTCGTCCAATTTAGAGGCTTGAGTTGTAACTTGTTTTTCCAGCGCATGCAGTTTCGATATGAGAGCCAGGTTGTCATCTTCTAAAAGGCTGACTCTCCCTTCTACCCTTTCAAACCTCGGGTTAATTTCTGCTAGCGTTGAATGTACCTCTGATATTTGCGCCGAGTTCGCAGCCAATTTTAAATCTAAGGCTTCCATCAGGATATTCTTGATCTGGTCTGACGCAGCCTGAGAGAAATCCCCGTTGCTGTTCTGCCCCGGAGAAGTCGCCAATTTAGGTTCTCCCACTCTCTGCTTTTCTTTGTCCTTTTTCCCGGCTTTAATCGGCATTCTAGGAGAAGATCTTTGCATATAAGTGGTGTTGGACATGTACTCCAAAGGTTAGAGGAGCGCAAAAAGTGAAATGGAGAGATTTAAATCCGTGGTTCAAAAAACAGTAGACTGTGGTACCCGGAGCTCTGACCTCCACGTCCTTCCCCGCTCACCACATCACGTGATCTCCAGTTTGCCTATTTAAAAGGGAGGAGTTGCACCCTCTCATTCCCCAGGTGTTAAACTAACTGGGGATCAAGTTAGATCCAAAGGAGTCGGACGGCGAGGGCGTCAGCCCAGTTCTTGATGGTCTGCGGGGTCCTCCCAGCGCTTTTCCCATTCCTAAGAAGATTCAAAAGCTCATTAGCTGGGAGTGGGATTCCCCGGAAACAGGCTTGAATGTGGGGAGAGTGTTGCCAAGCTATATCCCATGCTGGAGGAGCATTTGAATCGTCTGAGAACACCTCGAGTGGAAGTGGCAGTCTCTGCGGTGACCATGAAGACTACCATTCCAGTAGTGATATCGACTGTATTGAAGGATGTCCAGGATCGCAAGCTGGAAGGGCATTTAAAGTGCATATTCGAGGTGTCCACCTTGGACCTCCGGGTGGCCATTTGTGCCAGCTTGATGCAACGCGCCTGCTTATGTTGGATTCAGAAACCGCAGGAACCGATATCTTCAGGAGTATTATCCCCCGATCAGGCAGCGCGCCTTGAAGCGGGAGTTGCTTATGTGGTGGATGCTTTGTATGAGCTCATGTGCACGGCAGCCAGGAGTATGGTTTGGGTGGTTGCGCAATGACTCCTGTGGCTATTCAACTGGTTTGTGGACTTGTCGTCCAAGACTTAGTTATGTAATCTGCCTTTTAAGGGGAAGCTTCTTTTCAGAGAAGATGTGGATCAACTGATGAAGTCCCTTGGTGAATCCAAGGGCCTTAGATTGCTGGAAGACAAAAAGGGCAGTAAGAAGCCTTATTCATCTCGTCCACATTTTCGAGAGTCAAGACATTTTTTTGTTCAGGCTGAGGGGCCTCCTCTGCATTTTGCAAGCAGCTGTCGGGGTCGCCAGCACTTATTTCGGGGCTCTGGCAGATCCGTCAGAGGTGGTGCTACTCAGGGGGCCAGAGCTGGCAAGCCTTCCCATTGATGCCAGGCTGGCCCACTCCTCTCTGATGGAGGCAGGCTGTCCCTTTTTAAACAAGGAGTGGGTCAAAATCATCTCTGACCAGTGGGTTCTAGAGGTAATGAAAGTTGGTTACTCCTTAGAATTTTTACAGCCTCCAAAGAAACCTTCCTGGAGTGGCCCTGTTCTTCCCGAAACAAAGTTTCTTGTCTGCTGCACCTACCAGTACCACGGGTCTGGGACTATCTGCAGGTCTTGGGTTCCATGGCATCGACGTTGGACCTGGTTCCATGGGCCTTTGCTCATATGCGGCCCCTGTACAAGGCACTATTATCCTGGTGGAAACTGGTATCAGAGCAATTTTTTCTTCCGCTCCCCCTTTTGAAGGAGGCCAGGATCAGCCTGGATTAGTGAATGTCGAAGACCAATTTCGAGAGAGGAATGGACCTCGAGATCCTGGTGACCACGGATGCCAAGGATGCCAGTCTCAAGGGATGGGGAGTGGTGTGTCTGGGCCGTTTGGCTCAGGGTCTGTGGTCATTGGCGGAGCACACCTGGTCTATCAATCGATCGGAAACGAGCCGTCTGCAGAGCGTTGGTCGTGTTTCTGCCCCTGGTCCGGGGTCACATGGTGCGGTTGCTGTCAGACAATGCAACAACAGTAGCAACCACTACTGGAGGAACAAGGAGCCATGCGGTGGCACAAGATGTGCAGCTGCTCTTTCTGTGGGCAGAACGCCACCTAGAAGGAATAGCGACCTCTCACGTTGCAGGAGTCGACAATGTACTGGCAAATTTCTTGAGCTATCAACGGCTGGATCCCAGAGAGTAGGAGTTGTCCTCATCTAGATTTCATGACCACGCGGGCCAATGTAAAGACCATGCAGTTTTTTTAGTCGCACAAGGGAGGTCGGTGCAGTGGGGCTGAATGCCCTGGTATGTTCATGGCTGACGGGGATTCTGCTGTATGTCTTTTCCCTGTGGCTGCTCATAGGGCGTGTACTATGACACATAGAAGCACATCCAAGGATGGTGCTACTAGTAGCGACCGAATGGCTGCAGCGTCCATGGTTGGCGGATCTAGTCCATCTGGCGGAGGATGGTCCTCTTCGACACTCATCTGCGGGGCTTACTGTGCCAAGGTCCCATATTTTCGGATCAGGAGGATCACTTTTGCTAGCGGCCTGGCTTTTGAGAGGCGAGTTTTGTGCATGAAGGGATATTCGGAATCTGTGATTGCTACCCTTCTCCAGGCTAGGCAGCCAGCCAAGTGCTCTTTTTTGAGGAAACTCACAAAACTAATCAATTTACCCCGAAATGAAGTCTTAAAAGTTTCCCAACATAGAACTATGGAATAATTCTTGACTGGATTATGAATGTTAAGCTCAGAAATAGCGTCCTTCAGCAATTTTGGAAATTGGCGATGCCCTATCAAAGCCATATTCAACCCCCAAAGAGATAACCTTGGAGTCCCTGCTTCAAGAACCAAAGTAATTGCCACAGGTGGATGAACAGACAGCGAACTAACCAAAATATCACTACTTTTAACTGTAGAGACAAAAGCAGGGGAGCATAAGAAGTAATCCAACTGACTATACACATTATGTCTTGGGGAGTGAAAGGTATAGTCCTGAGCAGCAGGGTATAAAAATCTCCAGATATCCATGAGTACACATGCCTCCGTCAATTCCCTCATGGCAGGGTCCCGGAAGCAGATACTGATGTTTTAGCAGTATATCAGTTGTCATTGTACATTTTCATAGGAAATCTCAGCACATTAGTAGAAATTGAGAGGAATGTGATGTCATCAACCAGCATGGACATCTAGCCCTATTCCCCTCCCCCCCACAGCAGCTATTTTCAGTTTTTGTAGCCTAGCATCTCATCCTGCTGTTCCCAGTACTATAGTACACGGAGTAGAGACCCTTAGAAGGTATGGCTAGCAAAAAAAACAAACCGGTGGACCTCACTTGCTATTCCTATGATGCCAATGGATCTTGGTTTGCAGCTCTGGGTAAAGAACCTTTAGGATCACATACGGAGGCCCAATCAGACCCAGGCATACTGGTTGCGATGAGTAATGGTACAGCGGTGAACTCCCTTACTAAGCAGGACTTTGATAATTGGTTTGCAGAAATTAAATCTGATATCCGATCACTCCGAGAAGATGTACACACCAATCTGGAAGCCATCCAGCAGGATATGCGAGTCCTGGGTAGCAGGGTGGAGGACACTGAAGGGATTTTGTTGTAGGGCAGGTTTTGAAGATGGCAGCACAGACATTCAAGAAATACAGAATCAGCATGAGAAGATCCAATTAAAACTGGAGGACTTAGAGAATAGGTCCAGACGATCTAACATCAGGATCAGGGGCTTACCAGAGCAACCTGAGTACTCTAATGCTATGGATGTATCTAGGAAAATATGCGCCGCCCTTCTATCCTCAGCCCCTGAAGTGGGGGAGAAGCCGAGACGCACAGAGGTGGTTATAGAGTGGGCTCATCGTGCTTTGGGGGCAGCCCCCCGTAATGCTCCTAAAGACCTTATCATTTGTCTTCATAGCTATTTAATTAAAGAAGATATTATGCGCAATGCCCGTCGAGCGTCACCCTTCAGCTGGGAGGGGCACGAACTACAAATATATAACGATCTAGCCCCGGCCACACTCCGCAGAGAAGTGCAACCCCTGAGTGCGGCTCTTCGGAATGAAGGTATACGATATCGATATGTCTTTCCTTGGGGCCTTACTTTTACTTTGAAAGGAGTTACATCTCTGGTGAAGTCAGTGGCTGAAGCTGTACCCCTTCTACAAGCGGCTGGCATCGAGATTACTTTTCCAGACAAAACACAACCGAAAATTACTGCTCCCAGCCAGCCGCAATGGCAACGTGCGGGTAAGGGCGGCTGCCGCCTTACCCGAAATTCAGAGAGTCAGCCTAGAACCGCACAGGAAGCGCCACCTTAAGGAGAACAGAGTCTGAAGGACAAAGGGTGGCGTTTTGACATGCGTCTCTTCACATTGCTGGCAGAGAGTAAGGTATCAATCGACACATCTATGAGACTCGGGGCTGCTTCATCATTCCTTGATGTGGAATCCTGACATGCTGGGGATCTGCCCCAGGAAACAATATTAATGACTCTTCTATTTTCCAGCGGTTTTGATTTCTGAATTGTTGACTTTTTATTGGTATTTACTGTTTTCTAAGTCTTTAAATGTTCACAGTTACCTTACCATAGGGTCTCTAAATATACCACAATTCATTTACAGCGGGTTAAGTTAAGCTGCTGGGGAAGGAGGAGGGCTATCCTCCATGGTTAGGGGACTACCGATATGGTGGGTAATTGGTTTCAAGGGCGAGGGGAGGGGGGTGAGCTGAAGGAAGGAGTGGGGGGAGGGGAAGTGGGGGGGAAGGGAGGGGGGGGACAAGCATGATTATACGGTCCATACTCTTGGGGGTAGATTTTAAAAGAAGCGCGATCAGCCTACTTTTGCTTGCGCATCAGACTCAAGCAAAAGTACGCTGGATTTTAGTAGATACGCGCGGAGCCGCGCGTATCCACTAAAATCCTGGATCGGCGCGCGCAAGGCTATCGATTTTGTATAGCCTGCGCGCGCCGAGCCGCGCTGCCTCCCCCCGTTCCCTCCAAGGCCGCTCCGAAATCGGAGCGGCCTTGGAGGGAACTTTCCTTTGCCCTCCCCTCACCTTCCCCTCCCTTCCCCTACCTAACCCACCTGCCCGGCCCTGTCTACACCCCCCCCTTACCTTTGTCGGGGGATTTACGCCTCCCGGAGGGAGACGTAAATCCCCGCGGGCCTGCTGCGCGCCGGGCCGCGACCTGGGGGCGGGTACGGAGGGCGCGGCCACGCCCCCGGGCCATAGCCACGCCCCGTACCCGCCCCCAAAACGCTGCCGACACGCCCCCGGAACGCCACGACGACCGGGCCCGCCCCCCGACACGCCCCCGACACGCCCCCCTCCGAGAACCCCGGGACTTACGCGAGTCCCGGGGCTCTGCGCGCGCCGGGAGGCCTATGTAAAATAGGCTTCCCGGCGCGCAGGGCCCTGCTCGCCTAAATCCGCCCGGTTTTGGGCGGATTTAGGCGAGCAGGGCTCTGAAAATCTACCCCTTGGTGTCCACATCTAGGGGTTCTGGGGGATTCACAATAGCGGGACGATCCAGAGGTGGGAGTGAGCCTCAGAGGCACTGTTTGGAGCTAGGGTGTGCCTTGAATTTCATATTCGGGCTATGCTAGGCTTGAGTGTCAAATACGATAATGGGTGAGGTACTATGCATTACATTTAATGTTAAAGGGTTAAATTCTCCGTTTAAATGGCAGCTTTTGTTTAAGGAGCTCACAAGACTTTCTGCAGCAGTAGTGTTCCTGTAGGAAATTCACCTTCATCGCTGTCATGAAAGGGTTATGGTCTCAAAGCAGTATCCACTTCAATATTATGCCCCGGCTACCAAGCAAAGGAGATATCATGGAGTGGGAATACTTTTTGCACAAGGATTATTGGTACAAGATCCCCAGGGCCGTTTTCTCCTCCTTAAAGTGATAATTCATAATCGGGAATTGGTGTTAGTGAATGTTTACTGCAGACCAACCCAGCAAAGGGAGACTTTAGCAGACGTACTACACCAGACCAAAAACTTCCCTGGACAACACATAATTGTGGCGGGAGATTTTAATAATGCCATCTCCTCATCCCTGGATACTTCTGCTCAGAGTACTTCAGGGACACAGAGAGTGCACAAGGCCATGAAACATTTTATGAAGATTAGCAACGTGGTGGATATTTGGCGGCTGTCTTTTCCCCATAGTCGAAATTATTCCTTTTACTCCCATGCTCACAACTCATATTCCAGAATTGATTATTTCCTCATAACTAAGGATCTGGTGGGAATTACAGCCAGGGTAGATATTGAGCCTATCACCTGGTCAGACCATGCCCCAGTTAGTTGGACGGTGAACCTGACCCCTGCAGAGACTGGAAGGAAATTTTGGAGGCTTAATGATTCATTACTGCATGAACCAAAATACTTTGATCGTATTACTGACGTAATTGAAACCTATCTATTGCTTAATGGGGATGAAGAGGTCTCCTCAGTTGCACAATGGGAGGGTTTGAAGGCAGTCCTTCGAGGCCACTTTATCAGTAAAGCCTCCTATCATAAAAAACAGAAATGGGCCAAGAAAGAAAAGCTCTTACAAGAGTTGGGGGATTTGGAGGGGACGACACAAGGGGAACCCGGGGTCCTTTCCAGTTCGACTAGTAACCCAAAAGCGGGAGGAGATTGCAGCTCTAGATATGGTGGACATTGCCTTCTCCCTAGACCTCTTTAAACAGCAGCATTATGAATTTGGCGACAAGCATAGCAAGCTTTTGGCCAGATGCCTACCGTTACAAAGAAATAGAGAAATGATATATCGTATTAAGACTAAACAGGGAACGATTCTACTGCAACAACCGGAGATTAGGGCCCGGTTTCTAGAGTATTATGAGGAGCTGTATCAGCCTGAGGAGACTCTGTCCGAGGAAGAGATTGCAACTTTTTTTTTTTTTAGTCCATCCCTTTACCAGAACTGGGAGGAGAGGGCCAACGCCAATTAGACAAGCCAATATCTCTATTTGAGGTCGATTGGGCAATTAAAGACTTAAAATCCGGGAAGTCATCAGGCTTGGATGGATTCACCCCTTTTTTTTTTTTTACAAAAAATTCAGAGACCTAATACGAGGCCCTTTAGTCGCCATGTTTAATAAATTGAGGGAAGGGGCAACCCACCACACGGGAATACGGCGGGGATTACACTTATTCCTAAACCGGGAAAGGACCCTACTAGCTGTGCCTCATACAGACCTATCTCACTCATAAATGTCGATTTAAAAATCCTGGCCAAAATTCTAGCGTTTCGTTTGAGTGATCAAGCAGGCTTTTTGCCGGGAAGGGCGACATCAGATAATATTCAAAAGATAATAGATTTAATGCATATCACTCAATCCAATAATGCGCCAGCAGTCTTTAAGACTATAGACGCTGAAAAAGCTTTTGATAGAGTTTATTGGCCCTATTTACTTGCAGTTTTACAGAAGATGGGTCTGGGGGGCCCCTTCGCAGTTTGGATACAGGCGCTTTATAGTGAGCCTTCTGCATGTATTAAGATAAATCATGGCTATTCGGCGCCTTTTCAAATCCGGAGAGGTACAAGGCAAGGTTGCCCTCTTTCGCCGCTCCTCTTTGCCCTCAGCTTAGAACCCTTGGCAGAGTGGCTTAGGAGGGAGCGAGGGGTGTATGGGATACAGTCTGGAAGAGAAACGCATAAAATTACTCTATGCAGACGATGTTATCCTGTCCCTCTCTCATCCTATGACATCTATGCATAAGGTCGTATCTATGCTGACCCGCTATGGCAGAGTGTCGGGATTTCGGGTTAACCTCGATAAATCGGAAATTCTCCCTGTGCACTTTACTGAGAACCTGCTGCGACAAAGTAACCGTGAGTTCCTATTCCGGTGGACCACCGGTCCTATCCGGTATTTGGGGGTTAATCTTAGTTTGGATTTTTCTCAGTAGCTCTAAATTATAAACCTTTGATTCGTACCTTGATGGGGGATATAGTTAGATGGGAACATCTACCCTTTTCATGGTTTGGCAGAATGGCCGCGATTAAGATGAACCTTTTACCTAAACTTGGTTACCTATTTCAGGTTATACCATGTCCATTTCCTGTTGCGGACCTGAGGCCTCTTCAGCATAAAATGTTTGCCTTTATATGGCGTAGGAGGCCCCCAAGGGTCTCCCGTCTGACTCTCAGCCAAAGTCGTAGGGACGGAGGCTTGGGATTCCCCTTCCTAGTACACTATTATGCTGCAGCACAGCTAAAATACATTGTTGATAGTCGCGATGTACAATCACCCAAACAGTGGGTAGGGATTGAGAGCCAAATGATAGGGGGCATTCCAATCTCGGCTTTATTTTGGCCAATGACCAGCACTCCCCGGGTGTGAAAACCTTCCCTTTAAGTCTCCAGACTTCTCTGATGGTCTGGAAAAAATGGAAATACAAATTGATAGATGACAAACACTATTCTGCCCTGTCCCACAACCGATACCTTGGGGGTTTCATTGAGGGACAGAAAAGTCGGAAATTTCAACGCTGGGACTCCAGGGGATTAACACACTTAGGACAGGTCTGGTGCCAAGGGATGGTTCCTTTTAGTGAATTACAGGCCAAGTTCCAGATACCTACCACTGATTTTTTTTTTTAGCTTATGCCCAGCTGCGACACTTTTTGGGATCCTCAGGGCCCAGCTCTGATTTATCCAGTCCGCGTTTGATGTTTATGGGGTATTGCCTTCAGGCACGATATTTTCGAAAAGGGATTTCTAAACGTTACCAGTTATTGATACACAAAATGGACGGGAGAGCTGCCCATCTGTTGGCTTGGGATCGGGACTTGGGCCCTCACTGGGACAGCAATAACTGGGAGGAGTGTTTTCAGGCGTTAGGCCAATTCTCAATGTCCGCATCTATGATGGAGAATAGATACAAACTGCTTTATCGCTGGCATTATTCCCCAGTGAGGGTGGCCAAATGGTGCCAAGGCTGTTCACCTAATTGCTGGCGACAGTGTTCCCAGCGGGGTACATATTGGCACATGTGGTGGGAATGTCCTCAACTGCAGGGGTTTTGGGGTGCTTGTCAAGGACTAGTGGATAAGGTGTGGGGTGTTCAGGTCCCCTTTACAAGCGGAGTATTGGTTACTTGGACTCCCTCATCCCGATCTAGATGATGAAACACAAATGTTTTATTATCTTACTACTGCTGCCAGGCTACTGCTCGTTGCCCAGTGGAAATGTACAAACCCACCCACCCTCACACAGCTCTATGGCAAATTAAGGCAAATACATTATATGGAGAAATTAACGGCCCATCGAGACACCCTGCACACCTTAGCCCAAATGGACTAATGTAACTGATAATCTGACACGCCCCTGAGAACTGGGAAGGGGGGATAGGGAGGGGATTACTAGGGAAAAGTGGGACATGCCAGTTTTATTTCTGGATATAAGTGAACTTGAGGGAAAGTTCTGTTATTGTATTTTCTACTAGGGAGGCACAACTACTGTTAGGTACCTGCCTATATATTTGTATTGATGTTCCCTTCTTTATGTCTCATATTGTTTGTAAGCTTTACATTATTTTGGATAATAAATAAAAAAAAAAAAAAAAAAAAGGGAATGTGATCAAAAAATACATTAGCACTGCGAGGGGAGGTGAAGCTGGAACGTCTGCTCAGGACCAATTAGAAAGATGTCAGCATTAGCTCCCAGAAAATTGGAGACCTCCGCCACAATAGAAAAGTACCCATGAGAACGTCTAACAGCGTCTACCGGTTAGAAAGAGAGGTGGGGTTATCCTTCAGCCACTTGATGGATGCGGAGCATGATAAATTGAAACAGGATTGGGTGCTATTTATTATGTGATATGATGATAGGATAAGGGATTGTGATATTTGTTTTCTTTGCTGCTGTTAATGTTTATGATACAATATATACTTGCATTAGATTTTAGATTCTTATGTATGATTTATTTGTATTGTTAACCGTTTTGATTTATGTTGATTTGTGATATATCAAAAATAATAGCTAAATTAAACCTCTAGCTTGGTTTTGGAAAAGCAAAAAAATCAAATGTAGAATCAAAATGTAACCATTAGAAAATAAGAATTTATAGACAGAGGCATTGCTAGGAACTTCAGAGAGATGTGGCACAGGCTCATGTGACTCAGAGCCCATACAGTCTCTGCCTGAGATTTTGATTATTAAATTCAATGATCATAATCAACCTCCCCTCCACCCCGAGACTGATCCTGTAAAGATGTGGGTGCTAAGAACATAAGTTGCCATATTGGGTCAGATGAAGGGCCATCAAGCCCAGTATCCTGTTTCCAATAATAGTCAATCCAGGATATAAGTACCCAAATGTTAAATAGATCCCCTACTACTGATGCCAGTAATAAGCAGTGACTATTTTCTAACAGGCCAATACAGTACAGTGCGCGCCGACGGAGCGCACTGTTAACCTGCCCTTGGACGCGCGTTTTGCCTTACCCCTTATTCAGTAAGGGGCGGAAAACGCGTGTCCAACCCGCGGCACCTAATAGCGCCCTAAACATGCAAATGCATGTTGATGGCCCTATTAGGTAATCGCGTGTGATTCAGAAAGTAAAATGTGCAGCCAAGCCGCACATTTTACTTTAAGAAATTAGCGCCTACCCAAAGGTAGGCGCTAATTTCTTCGGGCACCAGGAAAGTGCACAGAAAAGCAGTAAAAACTGCTTTCTGTGCACCCTCCGACTTAATATCATGGTGATATTAAGTCGGAGGTCCCGAAGGGTAAAAAAAAAAAAAAAAAATTTAAAATGGGCTGGTGGCCGTCGGGCTGAAAACCGGACGCTCAATTTTGCCAGCATCCGGTTTCTGAGCCCGTGGCTGTTAGCGGGCTCGAGAACCGACGCCGGCAAAATTGAGCATCGGCTGTCAAACCTGCTGACAGCCGCCGCTCCAGGTCAAAAGGAAGCGCTACGGACGCCCTAGTGTCCCTAGCGCCTCCTTTTGCCCGTTTCTATCGTACCACCTAATTTAAATACAGAATCGCGTGCACAGGCGAGTGGCCTGTGCGCGCGCTGGGAGAGCGTGCGTTCGTCCGCTCTCCCGCGGACTTTACTGAATCGACCCGTATGTATCTTCATGATTAGCAGATTATGGACTTTCACTTCGTTTATTAAAACTTCAGATCCCGCTGGATCAAACCTGTTACCCAAGTGGTAGTACAAAATAAAATACAATCATAATAAACTAAAATTATCATAACCAAAAATTATACAAATAATCATAACGTACAAAACATAAATTCACATATTAAAAAAAGAAAATCCACTTTCACAAATTCACCCTTAATGAAAACATAATCTACGTAACTTAACATACATAATGCCCTTAACAGGCAAACTTATTTAATGTTCTCAAATATCTTTACTAAAGAACCAGGCATTCACAGCCTTCCTAAATTTCAAGTAATCTGGATTTAAACTAATGTCAGACTTCTCCTCCAGGAACTCGTTCAACTTTTTTTAAACCCAGATAAGTTAACTGCCTTAACCAAATCCTCTAGTATCAAATTCCAGACCTTAATGGTGCATTGAGTGAAAAATCATTTTCTCTAATTTGTTTAAAATGTGCTACTTGCTAACCTCAAGCATTCCCACCTGGTCCTTGTATTATCTGAAAGAGTAAACGACCGATTCACATTTACCCCTTCTAGTCCTCGCATGATTTTATAGACCTCTTTCATATCCTCCCTCAGCTATCTCTTCTCCAAACTGAACAGCCCTAACCTCTTTAGCCTTTCCTTTCTGAAATCTTTTACTGGATCAGCATATAGGTTATCTAAAAATATTGTATATGAGCTTTTGAAATCACAGGTGTCACAGAGAGATTATTCTTATCTGAAGAAGGGATTCTGAGGATCCGTTGACAGATTTGCCTGCAGTTGGCGCTGTGAGATGTGGACTCTATATTCAGTCCTCCCAGCTCACTGCCCCTTACAGCCATCTTGTTTCCTTCATAGACCTGCATTCACACTCAGGCCTCTTATCAGTTAGTTGCCAGAACTTGGTCCTACTTTCTGGTCCTCGTATTCTGGCTCCACTCTTGTTCCCTTTATCCTGAAGACTTCTTTGCCATGGGCTCTTGCTGTCAGCACTCCTGCTTGATCTATTTCCTGATTTTTCTAGTGTTCTCCAGCCTCTTGTTCTGTTCCAGGCTTCTTGCTCCATGCCAGAATTGGGGGCTACCCCCTTTACTCATGCCACGCTGGCCATCAGCACCTGAGTGCTTAACCAAGCAGAAGGAGGTTGGCCTAGGCAGAAGATGTCAAGTCAACCAAAAATCAAAATGGATGGAATAAAGCCAAAAGCAAAAAAGGGAAAATAGGATTCCACCAAACAAATGTTTAAAATTCTCCCTCCCCAAGGTTAGAGGTATTGAAAGCAAATTCTCTCTTATACAGAATAGAAGAAAAACACCTCTGAAAACTGCCCAAATTGACAAAATCTATTGGGCTGTGAAATGTTTAATCATAGATCAGAAAACATCCTCTGCTTAGTGCAAAATAGAAATGAGGTTAAATCAAGTGAGGAAGGAATAAATGAAAAGAAAGGAAACAGAAGACAAACAAGATGAAAGCAGAGACCATGTGGGGGGGGGGGGGGAACCCTTAAAGAAATAAAAGGTAGATTTTAAAGGTCTTAGAGGCGCATATAGAGCTTCTTCATGCCAGGGCAAATTTATAAACCTCGCCCATCCGCAGGCAAGTGCCGATGCATGAATATTTAGGATCACATAACAAAGGGGGGAATAGATTGGGGTCAGGCGTGTTTGGGGCAGGGCCATCAGATACGTGCAGAAGCTGCAATTTCCTACCCTGTGAAAGCAGCGCGCACGGCTCTTCCCTGCATGGTTATGTATTTTATTTACTTAAACTTTTTTCTATACCGACATTCATGAAAAAGATATATCACATCGGTTTACAAAGAACCATGGTTAGAATTACATCGAACAGTTGAACGGGGTTGTATCAAAACAATGGGGTAGAACCTCAGAACAGGGTTATATCAAAAACAATGGAATAGACATGAAAGAGGTGGGAGAGGTAAAACCAGCACGTAATCAGCAAACAATTGGAAAAATTGAGAGGGAAAACATTCATAACTGTAGAAGGTAAAAAAGTCTTGCGGCGTATAGTGTCTGTGCGAAGCATCAGTTCTTTAAGGAAAAGCTATTTTGAAAAGCCACGTCTTGAGCTTTATCTTAAACGTTCGCTGGCAGGATTCTTGACGAAGGTCCGGGGGAAGAGCGTTCCATTGTGCGGGACCAGCAGTGGAGAATGTGTGTTTTCTAAACGAGGACTTGGCGAGGGGGGGGGGGTGCATATAGGGTACCTTTGTACGCTGTTTTGATTGGTCTGGAGGATTTGTGATGTTGGAGTGGGATATTTAGCTCAAGGGTGGTCTGAGAGTGAATGGTCTTGTGTATCATATTTAGGGCTTTGTGCAGGATTCTGAATTTAATGGGGAGCCAGTGTAGATTCTTAAGAATGGGGGTAACATGTTCTCTGCTGGTATTGGTCAGGATCCTAGCGGCGGTGTTCTGTAGCATCTGTAGAGGTCTGGTGGTGTTAGCGGGAAGATCGAGTAGAAGGGAATTGCAATAGTCTGTTTTTGAGAATATTTTGGCTTGGAGTACCGTGCGAAAGTTGTGGAAGTGTAGGAGGGGTTTCAGCATTTTTAAGATTTGTAGTTGGTAAAAACATTCTTTTGTGGTGTTGTTAACACATTTTTTTTAGGTTCAGACGGTTGTCTAGAATTTCGCCGAGGTCATTTAGGGCGAAGGGAGGTTGTTGACCGCAAGATCATTGTTGTCCTGTGAGATGAGCAGCTGTTCGGTTTTGGATGTGTTGAGTACTAAGTTAAGGCTGGCGAGGAGGTGGTTGATAGACTGTAGGCAACTGTTCCAGAAGTTGAGGGTTTTGGCGAAAGATTCTGTAACTGGAATGAGAATCTGCACGTCGTCTGCGTAGATGAAGTGAGTTACTTTTAGATTTGCGAGGAGTTGGCAGAGGGGGAGGAGATAAATGTTAAATAGAGTGGGGGAGAGCGAAGATCCTTGCGGGACTCAAAGTGTAGACTTGATGGGGTGGGATTCTTTGTTACTTATTCTGACCTTGAAGCTCCTATTGGAGAGGAAGGACTTGAACCAGTTGAGGACTGTTCCTTAGATGCCGATGTCTGAGAGACTGTTGATGAGGATGGAGTGACTCACAGTGTCGAAGGCCGCTGAAATATCGAGTAGTGCCAGAAGATAAATGATCTGGAAAGGAATACAATGAGTGACGTTATCAAATTTGCAGATGATACAAAATTATTCAGAGTATTTAAATCACAAGCAGACTGTGATACATTACAGGAGGACCTTGCAAGACTGGAAGATTGGGCATCCAAATGGCAGATGTGGACAAGTGCAAGGTGTTGCATATAGGGAAAAATAACCCTTGCTGTAGTTACACGATGTTAGGTTCCATATTAGGAGCTACCACCCAAGAAAGAGATCTAGGCGTCATAGTAGATAATACATTGAAATCGTCGGCTCAGTGTGCTGCAGCAGTCAAAAAAGCAAATAGAATGTTAGGAATTATTAGGAAGGGAATGGTGAATAAAATGGAAAATGTCATAATGCCTCTATATCGCTCCATGGTGAGACCACACTTTGAATTCTGTGTACAATTCTGGTCACCGTATCTAAAAAAAGATATAGTTGCAATGGAGAAGGTACAGAGAAGGGCAACCAAAATGATAAAGGGGATGGAACAGCTCCCCTATGAGGAAAGGCTGAAGAGGCTAGGGCTTTTCAGCTTGGAGAAGAGATGGCTGAGGGGGGATAATGATAGAGGTTGCTTTTGTTGCTTCGGGAGGAGGGGAGAGGACTGGGGCTGCCCCGGAGACCAGCACCCATGGATGCGGCCAGAGCTGGTGAGTGGGGGCTGGGGGAAAGTTTGCCGCCTACACTTACCCCTGCCTCTAATGCAGGGGTAAGGGTAGGTGGTAAGTTAGCAGGTTAAATGCACGGCAAAATGGCAGGGTAAAAAAGCAATAGTCGGGGCGCGCGTTACTGGATGGTAGGGAATAGCTAATTCGATCGTTTACATGTAATATACATGCCGCGGGCGGAAGGGGTTACCTGGGGATTTAAGGACGCGGTAAGAGTAGGTTAAAGGGGATTGTGGATCGCAGGAAGGGCTAACGCGGCCGGAAAGTGAGTAGAAAGCGGGTTAGGAGTGGGGTAAACGCGGCCGCACTTTACTGGATTGACCTGTTAGTAAACTTGATTAATAGCTGTTAATGGACTTCTCCTCCAAGAACTTATCCAAACCTTTTTTGCTTTTCGCACCTTGCCTCGGGAGGAGGGGAGAGGGGACTGGCAATCCCGAGCGTAGGATTGCCCGTCCTCTCTCCCCTCTCTCTTGCTACTTTTTTTTTTTTTCGCTTTTTTCCGCTTTCGTTGCTTGCTTCAGGAGGAGGGGAGAGAGGGCTGACAATCCCGAGCGTCGGAGAACTGTCCACTTCCTGGTATCTGTCATTTCAAATGTGAAATGACATTTGAAATGACAGATACCAGCGTGTCCGTGAAGCGTTAGGCCCGCGCACCCAGGTTACTGTATAGGCGCTGTATAGCACTCTATACAGTAAAATGGGTTGCGCGGGCCTAACGCTTCACGGACGCTTCTGAGACGCAGCTTGTATTTGCAAGCTATTTACATACAGGATCGAGCGGTAGGTGAGCTGGACTGTGCGTGCGGCAACCGTGGGTGCGCTGGGCACTAACGCAGCTCTTCCTACCGCTCGTTACTGGATTGACCTGTTAGAGAATAGCCACTGCTATTAATTGCATCAGTAGCATGGGATCTTCTTAGTGTTTGGATACTTGCCAGGTTCTTGTGGCCTGGTTTGGCCTCTGTTGGAAACAGGATGCTGGGCTTGATGGACCCTTGGTGTGACCCAGAATGGCAAGTTCTTATGTCTTTTTTTCAAGGCCCATGAGGATGCTATCTGTGAGCGAGATTAGAAGTGATTCAGTATTAAGCGAAGTATGGAATCCAAATTGGGCTGGGGCAAGTATCTTGTGTTCATCTGGGTATTCTGAGAGTTGGTTATTGACAATTTTCTCCATGAGTTTGGCAATAAATGGGAGGTTGGTTATGGGGCGAACATTAGCAGGGTCCATTGGATTCAGGTTGTGCTTCTTTAGTAGTGGTTTAAGGGTGGCGAGTTTCAGAGAATCTGGTACAGATCCTTGTGATAGGGAGCAGTTGATAATTTCTGCGAGTGGCTTAGAGATCGTGTTTGGGATGGTGAGCAGTAGTTTTGAGGAAATAGAATCTGTCGGATGAGAAGAGGGTTTTATCTTCCAGAGAGATGTTTCTATTTCAAGGGAAGTAGTAGGTTTGAATGATTCAGAGTTTGCTTTCTGACCGATGGTGGAGGTGTAAGGGGGGGTGGCCGCATCTTTGCAGAGAGAAGCGGGGCTATGAGGTTGGAGATTTTTTTTCTCAAAGAATATAGCAAGTTCTGAAGACTTGGATTGGGCTTGGTCGTCGGGGATGGCAGGTGGGGTAGGTTTTGTAAGATCTGCGACGTAGGAGAATAAGGCCCTGGCGTCAAAGAAGAAGTTATATATTTTGCGGGCGTAGAAATCTCTCTTTGTGCGGAGAATGATGTTTCTGTAGCTGTGCATGGAAGTTTTGAAAGCAGATAATGAAGCTGTGGAGGGTTTCTTGCGCCATAAGTGTTCTTTGTGTCTTAGGTCTTGTTTGAGTTTTTTCAGTTCCGGTGTGAACCAAGGTTTTTTGTTTTTGAGAGAAGGGTTTAGCACTTTTGTCATCAGGGGTCATATTTTATCTGCCACATTGTTGGTGATGTTTAGCCATGAGGCAAGGGCTGAATCTGCATCGGAAAGGTCGAGGTTAACTAGTTCCGTCGAGAGGTGGGAACTGAGGTCGTCCTGGGAACAGGGTTTCTTGAAATGGATTGTTGTATTGGGGAGGGGGGGGCTGGGTTTTGTGAGATGGAGAGGTCCGTGGTGATCATCCAGTGGTCGGACCATGGGATAAGGGTGCATAGGGGCGGGGAGGTGTGGGTGAGGCCTGAATTTATGAAGATGAGATCTAAGGTATGACCAGCTTTGTGCATATGACTGTTGATAATTTGAGTAAAACCCATGGCTTTGAGGGAAGATAGTAGAGCTTCGCAATTGGAGGAGTGCGGAGTGGAATTGATGTGGAGGTTGAAGTCTCCCAAGATGATGGCTGGGGCGTTAGTGTTGATGTGCTTGGCAATGATCTCGATTAGGTGAGAAGGATCTGAATCTAGGAGTCCCGGTGGGGCGTAGATTAGGCAGATTTGTAGTTGTTTTGACTTGAAGAGAGCGATTTCGAGTCTGGAAGCCGGTTTTGTATTCTGTAGGGTTAATCTTAGCTCTTTTTTTGCTGCTAAGAGAAGGCCACCGCCTCTTTTTTTTTTTTTTTAGGTCTAGGAACTGAGAAAAGATCATAAAGCTGTAGCGGTAGTTGGTTGGTTAAAGCTATGTCTGTCGGTTTCAGCCAGGTTTCCGTGATTGCGCAGATGTCCGGTTGTGAGTCCAGTAGATAGTCGTTGAGGATATGTGTTTTTTTTTTGTGAGGGATTGGGCATTGAAAAGTGTTAACGAGAAGAGTGATAGCCCAAGGAATTGTGTGAAAGGGAAAGTCATTATGGGAATCAACCTCTTATGCTGGAGGGGGTTAGGGTTGGTAGGATTTCTACGGTTATTATAGAGGTTTTTGATAATGGGGATGGAGAATATGGGCATATTTGATAAGCTGTTAAGGTTTTTTATGCTGAAGTGAGAGCTGAGAATGGAGGGATGGACTGCTGCAGTAGGGGAAGTCCTGGTGGGTAATAGGGTGAGGGCGGAAGGAGATGGGGGCTGTAGCACTTGGTGGCTGCACAAAGGGGCAGGCCCCTTTGGCGCGCGGCATCCAGCGTGCGGCACCGATGCAAGGCCCTGGGTTAAAGGGCCTTCTGAGGAGGAGATTGTTGTTCTCTGGCCTCTGATAGGCCTGTGTAGGAGGAGAGGGCGCGGCTTCGGTGGCCGGGAGGCGGCGTGGTCTGGTTGGCGGCGCGGCAAGATGCGTTGGAGGGGGGGGGGGGTCTCTTACCCCGATCCGAAGTCGCCGTTCAGTGCGGGTCTCTTGACCCTGAGCAGCTCCCGAAGCTGGAAAGGAGAGAAGAAGAGAAGGTGCCAATGAAAGGCCCTGGATTAAAGGGCCTTCGGAGGAGGAGGAGATTTAGGCATTTTATATCCCATCATTCCAAAAGAAGATCACTACGGTTTACAAAATCAGGATTCCTATTCTTGGTCAGCATTCACAGTCCTATTCCAAGTCATATTCATCCATATTCTAGGTCGGCACATGAACATCAAATACCTCGGGCGCTATCATAGATGACTGTAATCTATAATTTATCCTTCCTGTAATAATCCGTATGTTGCTCACTGGGAGGTGGCTATTTATCAGGAGTAAATCTGATTATAACGATTTATAGCCAAATGTAGAAGGCGTGAGGGGTCTGGGTAAACTTGGGGGAATGAAGGCTAAACAACTAGGAGGGTCTTGATGACCCAGAGAGAAACTGGGCAAACTGGTGGACAAACTGGTTCACCTGATCGTTTTCTTCACTCACAAATGTTTTAAAATGACCTCACTTGTGCATGTAAAAGCTGACAATTCCTAAGGAAAATGCATCATTAGGAGAAGTTTCAGTTAATGCTCAAAATTAGAAGTATACATATGCATTTTCAGTGTATTTTATAACATGCACGCAGACTTGCATGACTAATATATGATTCCTGTGGTTAATATGCATTAATATGGGTGCATGCTTGTTTTAAAGTTACCATCCGTGATAGTGAAAAAGATTTTATATTTTGTTTAAATACTGAATCTTGTTGTCTTCATCATACACGATGCCAGACCAGTCCAGAAAAGTGTGAGCGTTGGACCTGAATGTAATATCCTGTAGTCTAATGCTGGAGGGCTACTATTCTGCTCTCTCTAGGGAGGTTAGAACGAGCCTGAGCAGGGAATGTATTTGCGGTCCCTTTCATGATTATTTTCCACTGTAAACGTAAGCTTTATAGGTTAGAGAGGGAATTATGATCCAGGGCAACTGAAGTGGGGCAGGAGTCCTAGTGGAGGATCAGCAGGACCAGGTCTAGGGTGAGGGCTAGACCCAGCCATCCACTGTTCCAGAAATCTTGACCTCTAACCTAGGAGAAGGCAGACTGGATGGCAGCAGTCACTGTAATGGCATTAGCTGATGTGAACAAGCTGAGGGAATCTAGCAGCCCTCAGGTGCACCCGGATGAGTGAGTCAGACTTGCCCTGGGATGGAGATCTCCTGCAGTTCCTATCAGCAGCACATACAGACAGTACCATCATCGTACAGACGCATGTTTTAAGCTGACGTTCTTCACAACCCAGCCTGTCCCCAAGCCCTTCCCCAGCCTCCTCACATTCAATCCCCCACCACCAAGCTCCAGCAGCCTCTCTCAGTCAGACTCCATCCTCCACCAGGTTTGATGCTGATCATTTCTCCCCAATGCCTCTAACCCAGGCTTAGGCTGCTGGCACTGCGCTGGGGATCTTCTTGCAAATTACCTTGCAAATTCTTTCCACAGCTTCCACCACTGCTGGAAGAAGTCTTCCTACATTGTGAGGAGCTGCTGGCTGTTGCCAATTGTCCTCAGGGGAAACTTGCAAATATACAAAGAAAATTGGATGGATCTGATGGAAAAGTGGTTTGGCCATGGCCCAAGACCTCCCTAGGCTCCACCTCTGTTACCACCAGTACTTTTGTGCACAGCGTCTCCTGGGGCCACACTCTGCCCCTCTTCTTCCCACACACATCTGCCCCTCCCACAAGGTTCTCATGCACCCCCATACCCTGGCTCTCATCCCAACAATCCAGATGTGCATTGCTGATTTCAGGGAGAAGGGGGAGGATACTGGATTCCCCTCAACTTCTCATATTCCCCCAGCATTCAACCCCCTCCTCATCTCCAAAACTATTTATCTTCTCCCATGTCCTCTTCTTGTATCATCAGTATTCACCCCTTTCTTCACCTCATCCCTTTCAGTATTTTCCCCCCCCCCCCCCATCAATCTCTTAACAGCTCCCTGATTAAGCTTCCTTCCTCTTCCCCACTCTGCCCTCAGCTGAATCCTGAGTCCTGGGATCCCAGCCTGTGGCCTTATCTGTATCTGCTCCAGCTTCTCACTCCTGTTGAATAAGGGGACAGGGCGGGAGGGAGTGAGACTAAAGCACAGGACACAGCAGAGGAGAATTCACATTGCTCTGCACCTGTGCTGCCTGCAGTGCCTGCTCAGTCTCACCCCTCCCACTCCCTGAGCAAAGGAGGGGGAGAAGTTGGGTTTCCTAGCGTGTAGCCAGATGGACTCAGGACCAATGGGTATAGCAGATGGGAGACTGAGTCAGATTTCAAAGCTGACGTCAGCCTACATATACCCATGCAGGAAGCCTAGCTCTTCAGTATTTCTCCGTCTCCTAAGCAGATAGGGACACTACACACACTAGAATAGTGTTAGAAATTTTAAAACAAAGAAGAAAGAAAACTTACCTCTAGAAGCCGAGCCCCGCTCTCCTGCGGTGATACCTTAGGGTCCCTCCCCAGTCAAGAATTCCTGAGGTGATTTCCGAGATCCCTCAGAGGCAGGCCTCGGTCCGGGAGCCGGCTCCTAGCGTGGACTTAGCCCCCAGGGTGGCTGAGAGGCAGCAGGTGCAGAATCGAGCACGACTGTGATGGTAATCCCCTCTCCCTCCGCAGCCGGCGACCACCCGGCAAGAGACCGGGAAACACCGAGACCAGGTAAGGTAAAAACCTCTCTTAAAGTCTCTGAGGCTCGATTTGCCGCACAGATTGTCTCTTCCAGCGTCTGTTACATCAGGTTGAGCAGGCCCGTCTGGGCTAGACCCTGATCCGATGCGAGGGTCCACACACATGGAGATCCTTCAGGGGGGTCGCCATCTTGTCCGTGTGGTCGTCAGCGCCATTTCCCCGCCTTGACCGCCGTATTGCCTGCTCAGCTGAGCCTTGTGCACAACCGATATGTGTGCACAGCGGTGCTCATAACGGTGCCGGGCGCATAGCGGCCCATATAAACGACCCGCGTGCACAAATATTGCCATGCGCACAGTGGCGCGCACATCTCAGCCAAACGTACAAATAGTGGCCTGCGCGCACATCTTTAGGCATTCCGCACACACATCTTCGGCGAATCCGGAGCGCACAACCAAGCCTCCCAGCGCGCATTCCTACTCGCACATATGAGTTTTGAAGCTCACCACGAGCACAAAGCATGGCACCGTCTGCCAAGGGACAAGCCCTCTGACCAGCTTGCCATCTGAGAGCTGTGCAACCAGAAGTGACCGCCTCCCTATGTCAGCAGTGCGAAGAGGCTCGGGGGGAACCAAAGCAAGGTCCCTCACAGTCAGTAGAGGGATCCGTATCCACTAATGATAGTACACCAGACCTCTGTATCTCCAACTCTGCTCCTACACAGGAAGACACCTCCAGGGCCTCCACTATAACGCCCCCTGGAATCAACATGGACTCTGGGACCTTTTCCTGGGTGGAATTCTTCAAAGGGCTACAGACATTTGTCCAAGTGCACGCCGTACTGACTGAGACCCAGTCGCCACCAGAAACGCAAGACGTTCCAAGCACCACTCGGGCCCATCGATATGTGCCCTTCCTAAGCAAGAGCCTCCTTACCGGGGATACAGACACCTCGGAGGACGAGGCTGACTCCCTGGAGGAAGGAGAAATCCCCACAGGGATGGAACCATACCGAACCATGCTGCGATTCTTCTCCAAAGATGAGTTACCAGCTCTCGTGTCCCAGACCCTTAAGACGCTGCAGATTACAGGCACAGACACCACAGCGGAACCAAAGATAAACCCCATCTTGGTCTCCCTCTAGAACATAAGAACATGCCATACTGGGTCAGACCAAGGGTCCATCTAACCCAGCATCCTGTTTCCAACAGTGGCCAATCCAGGCCATAAGAACCTGGCAAGTACCCAAAAACTAAGTCTATTCCATGTTACTGTTGCTAGTAATAGTAGTGGCTATTTTCTAAGTCAACTTAATAGCAGTGAATGGACTTCTCCTCCAAGAACTTATCCAATCCTTTTTTAAACACAGCTATACTAACTGCACTAACCACATCCTCTGGCAACAAATTCCAGAGTTTAATTGTGTGTTGAGTGAAAAAGAACTTTCTCCGATTAGTTTTAAATGTGCCACATACTAACTTCATGGAGTGCCCCCTAGTCTTTCTATTATCCGAAAGAGTAAATAACAGATTCACATCTACCCGTTCTAGACCTCTCATGATTTTAAACACCTCTATCATATCCCCCCTCAGCCATCTCTTCTCCAAGCTGAAAAGTCCTAACCCTTTTTAGTCTTTTCTCATAGGGGAGCTGTTCCATTCCTCTCATCATTTTGGTTGCCCTTCTCTGTACCTTCTTCATCGCAATTATATCTTTTTTGAGATGCGGCGACCAGAATTGTACACAGTATTCAAGGTGGGGGTATCACCATGGAGCAATACAGAGGCATTATGACATTTTCCGTTTTATTCACCATTCCCTTCCTAATAATTCCCAACATTCTGTTTGCTTTTTTGACTGCCGCAGCACACTGAACCGACGATTTCAATGTGTTATCCACTATGACGACTAGATCTCTTTCTTGGGTTGTAGCACCTAATATGGAACCTAACATTGTGTAACTATAGCATGGGTTATTTTTCACTATATGCATCACCTTGCACTTATCCACATTAAATTTCATCTGCCATTTCAATGCCCTATTTTCCAGTCTCACAAGGTCTTCCTGCAATTTATCACAATCTGCTTGTGATTTAACTACTTTGAACAATTTTATATCATCTGCAAATTTGATTACCTCACTCGTCATATTTCTTTCCAGATCATTTATAAATATATTGAAAAGTAAGGGTCCCAATAGAGATCCCTGAGGCACTCCACTGTCCACTCCCTTCCACTGAGAAAATTGCCCATTTAATCCTACTCTCTGTTTCCTGTCTTTTAGCCAGTTTGCAATCCACGAAAGGACATCGCCACCTATCCCATGACTTTTTACTTTTCCTAGAAGCCTCTCATGAGGAACTTTGTCAAACGCCTTCTGAAAATCCAAGTATACTACATCTACCAGTTCACCTTTATCCACATGTTTATTAACTCCTTCAAAAAAGTGAAGCAGATTTGTGAGGCAAGACTTGCCCTGGGTAAAGCCATGCTGACTTTGTTCCATTAAACCATGTCTTTCTATATGTTCTGTGATTTTGATGCTTGGAACACTTTCCACTATTTTTCCTGGCACTGAAGTCAGGCTAACTGGTCTGTAGTTTCCCGGATCGCCCCTGGAGCCCTTTTTAAATATTGGGGTTACATTTGCTATCCTCCAGTCTTCAGGTACAATGGATGATTTTAATGATAGGGTACAAATTTTTACTAATAGGTCTGAAATTTTATTTTTTAGTTCCTTCAGAACCCTGGGGTGTATACCATCCGGTCTAGGTGATTTACTACTCTTCAGTTTATCAATCAGGCCTACCACATCTTTTAGGTTCACCGTGATTTGGTTCAGTCCATCTGAATCATTACCCATGAAAACCTTCTCTGGAACGGGTATCTCCCCAACATACTCTTTAGTAAACACCGAAGCAAAGAAATCATTTTATCTTTCTGCGATGGCCTTATCTTCTCTAAGATCCCCTTTAACCCCTCGATCATCTAACGGTCCAACTGACTCCCTCACAGGCTTTCTGCTTCGGATATATTTTAAAAAGTTTTTGCTGTGATTTTTGCCTCCTCAGCCAACTTCTTTTCAAATTCTCTCTTAGCCTGTCTTATCAATGTCTTACATTTAACTTGACAACTTATGCATTATCCTATTTTATTCTGTTGGTTCCTTCTTCCAATTTTTGAATGAAGATCTTTTGGCTAAAATAGCTTCTTTCACCTCCCTTTTTAACCATGCTGGTAATCGTTTTACCTTCTTTCCACCTTTTTTAATGTGTGGAATATATCTGGACTGTGCTTCTAGGATGGTATTTTTTAACAATGACCTCGTCTCTTGCACACTTTTAACCTTTTGTAGCTGCTCCTTTCAGTTTTTTTCTTACAATTTATCTCATTTTATCAAAGTTTCCCTTTTGAAAGTTTAGCACGAGAGCCGTGGATTTGCTTACTGTCCCTCTTCCAGTCATTAATTCAAATTTGATCATATTATGATCACTATTGCCATGCGGCCCCACCACCGTTACATCTCTCACCAAATCCTGTGCTCCACTGAAAATTAGATCTAAAATTGCTCCCTCTCTTGTCGGTTCCGGAACCAATTGCTCCCTAAAAATGTCATTTATTCCATCCAGGAACTTTATATTTCTAGCATGTACCAATGATACATATACCCAGTCAATACTGGGGTAATTGAAGTCTCCCATTATTACCGTACTACCAGTTTGGTTAGCTTCCCTAATTTCTCTTAGCATTTCACTATCAGTCTCACCATCTTGACCAGGTGGACGGTAGTATACTCCTATCACTATAGTCTTCCCCGACACACAAGGGATTTCTACCCATAAAGATTCAATTGTGCATTTAGTCTTATGCAGGATGTTTATCCTGTTGGACTCTATGCCATCCCGGACATAAAGCGCAACACCACCTCCCCGGGTGATCCTCTCTGTCATTGCGATATAATTTGTACCCCGGTATAGCACTGTCTCATTGGTTATCCTCTTTCCACCATGTCTCTGAGATGCCAATTAAGTCTATGTCATCATTTACTGCTATACATTCTAATTCTCCCATCTTACTTCTTAGACTTCTGCCATTAGCATACAAACATTTCAAAGTTTGTTTTTTGTTTGTATTTTCATTCTGCTTTTTAATTGATAGGGATAAGTTAGAATTTTTTAGCTCAGGTGAGTTTTTAGTTACAGGTACTTGGACTACTTTTCTTATAATTGGAACCTCACTGTCGGGATGCCCTAATTCTAATACATCATTAGTATCCTTTAAAGATACCTCTCTCCAATCCATGCGCTGCTGAGCGACTGTCGGCTTTCCCCTTTGTTCTAGTTTAAAAGCTGCTCTATCTCCTTTTTAAAGGTTAGCGCCAGCAGTCTGGTTCCACCCTGGTTAAGGTGGAGCCCATCCCTTCGGAAGAGACTCCCCCTTCCCCAAATGGTTCCCCAGTTCCTAACAAAACTGAATCCCTCTTCTTTGCACCATTGTCTCATCCACGCATTGAGACTCCGGAGCTCTGCCTGCCTCTGGTGACCTGCGCGTGGAACAGGGAGCATTTCAGAGAATGCTACCCTGGAGGTTCTGGATTTAAGCTTTCTACTTAAGAGCCTAAATTTGGCTTCCAGAACCTCCCTCCCACATTTTCCTATGTCGTTGGTGCCCACATGTACCATGACAGCCGGCTCCTCCCCAGCACTGCCTAAAATCCTATCTAGGTGACGTGTGAGGTCCGCCACCTTCACACCAGGTAGGCATATTACCAGGTGATCCTCGCACCCACCAGCCACCCAGCTGTCTACATTCCTAATAATCGAATCACCAACTATGACGGCCGACCTAACCCTTCCCTCCTGGGCAGTAGGCCTTGGGGAGATATCCTCGGTGCGAAAAGATAATGCACCACCTGGACAGCAGGTCTTTGCTACAGGATCCTTTCCTGCTGCATCAGGTTGATGCTTTCCAATCATGAGACCTTCCTCCTCCAAGGCAGCACCTGGGCTGCCAGTCTGAAGTTGGGAGTTGGCTACTATGTCCCTGAAGGTCTCATCTATATACCTCTCTGTTTGCTTCAGCTCCTCCAGGTCTGCCACTCTAGCCTCCAGAGATCGGACTCGTTCTCTGAGAGCTAGGAGCTCTTTGCATCGCATGCACATGTACAATTTCTCACTGGTGGGTAAAAAATCATACATATGACACTCGATGCAAAAGACTGGGAAACTCCCCTCTTGCTGCTGGACTGCTGCTTTCTTCTCAAATGTGTTCAGTTCCTACTTAGGTTTTAGGTTGCTATGAGAGTAGGAATGTGTCTAAGTCTTTTAAATGTATTAGTAAATTCACTATATGTGGCCTACACAGGAATGATCAAACTCTCAGTAAGATGATGTGTTTGGGTTTTTTTAAAGTGGCACCTGCCTATAAATTAAAGGATGAGTGAGGGGTGGGAGGGTTGGAAAATACAGTCTAACTTCAGTTAGTCAGCCAGAGGGGACTCTGTGCGAAAGACGGACTACCTATTCCTCTTTCACGGGGGGAAGCAGCCTCGCAGGCAACCATAGCCCTCTGGATCAAAGAAGTAATCAAGGTGGCCTACGTAGAGGCAGGGAAGCCTCCACCTCTGCGAGTCAAGGCCCATTCAACAAGGGCCCAGGCCGTGTCCTGGGTGGAAACCAAGATTTTGTCGCCCGCCGAGATCTGTTAGGCGGCGACGTGGTCCTCCATCCATACCTTCTCCAGGTTCTACTGCCTGGATGTCCAGGCCTGGGAGGACACGACCTTTGCAAGGGCAGTGCTAAGTGGGCCATGAGCAGCCTCCCGCCCTGTTCGGGAGTATCTTTTGTACATCCAATTGGTCCTAAGTCCATCTGGCTAAACACTAGGAAATGGAGAAATTACTTACCTGATAATTTTGTTTTCCTTATTGTAGACAGATGGACTCAGCATCCTGCCCACGGCTGCCTCGGAATCCGGAAAACTCGGGTGACAAACACCGAGAGCAAGACAAGCACGGTTAAGCCAGGTATTACCCCTAGTTCAAGACACCCTAGTTACTGGGTGTCGGCGTTATGCAGTTGAGTGCACTGGCGGTCTCCAATTTGGAAATCAGTTGAACCATTCCGAGTTAATCAAGTTATTCGAGCACACACATATCCACAATTGCTTTTCAAGGAGAATACTGAAGAGCTAAGCTTCCTGCATGGGTATATGTAGGCTGAAGTCGGCTTTGAAATCTGACTCCGTCTTCCATCTGCTATCAGGAGTACACTATACCCATTGGTCCTGAGTACATCTATCTAAACTAAGGAAAACGAAATTATCAGATAAGTAATTTCTCCATTTGTATCGGAGTCTGCAGAAAAGAAAACACCTGCTCTACTCCCTTTTCAGCCCTTCCTCCTTTTGCACTCAGGCCAATCCACACAAGTGAGTTATGCACCTCTACCAGCAGATGGAGATGGCGTAAAGCTGACATCATGGACATATATCCCTGCCCCGACATCAGCTCTCCAGCATTCTCTGTCTCCAGCAGATGGTGGACCTGCATTTCCCTACTGGGATTGCTTGTAGTAAAAAAGAAAAAGAAGGAAAATTTAAGAAGAAAAGTTTGATAGCACCACTTATTCTCATGAGGTGATAATGATGGGTTCCTCCCTCAGTTGAGCGCCTTTAGTCCTGATGTGGACTAAAAAAAAAAGGCAAAGCAGTTGAAGGATGTGAGAGACTCGGCGGTGAAGGCTTTTGCCATCTCTCCTCGAATCTGGAGACCGAGTCGTTCTCTCAGCTATGGAGGGCTGAGTTAAGGTAAAAAAAAAAAAAAAAAAGAGAGAGGAAAGAAGGTAGGGGGTGTTATTTCTCTAACTCTTCCTTACTATGTCTTCCCTTGATATGAGTAGTTGGCGTCTTTTCCTTTCTTCTCTTTCACTTCTCTGGGGAGTTTAGTTAGGTGCAGAGGTGGCACAGGCTTAGTGGGTTGAGCAACCTTTGCCTAGATCCCACTCCCAGGCTTGGACACTATGAGCCACTTGGTAGCCTATGGCAGTTTTTTCACACACTCAACTGTGTGCATTCTCGCTGCGCGATGATATAGTGACATTGACATGCACATGTGAGCCTACTTTTGCACACAAGGCCACAGCCTGTCTTTTTGTAACTGAACCGCGTATTGAGCCTGCTTGAGTGTGTACAGAGTGCTGACCTGATGGCGTACCAAACACCTGCTTGGACATGTAGTTGACCATACGGAGCGTTTACTTGAGCGCATACTTCAGTGCGCATATTCTAGGGTGAGTATTTATTTGGACGCAGAAGAAAAATGTGGTGGTAGGTGCCGCTGACAAAGAAGTCTAAGCGCTTGGTGATCTGTGCTGCTTGCCATGTAAGGGCATTACAGCTAGGGATTTCTGCGAATCTGTGCCTGCACTGTCTGGATGCTTCAGCTGAGCTGATTTGCTTCCTACTGATTTTGCCGACGTTGGTCTATCCCCACAGACAGAGAAGACTGGAACTGAAGGCGAAACAGGGGTGTCCCCTTCTTCAGTTAACCTAGGACAGGGCATGCTCGGTCAGAGGTTGTCAGATTAGGGCCTATGGGGCCTGGTATGGATCCATCCTCCTTTTCCTGGGTAGAAATTTTTTCCAGGGACTACAGACCTTTCTGCAGGGACGTCCAGCAGAGATGGTGATACCTTCGAAATCAGGGTCGCGTATTCGAAGTCCCCATTTGTCTGCCACAGTGGTCCCTAATCATGTTCAAGAGGATGTGGATAAGGATGACTCTGAGGATTGGTTTTCTCCCCTCTAGAGGAAGGGGAAATTCCCCCGGATTAGAGCCATATAAAACTCTCTTCTTCGTTTCTTTCATAGTGATGAGATGCTGAGTCTGTTTTCTCAGAATCTGAAGACGTTTGGTGTGTCTGGGGGTGATTCTTTTTGGTCACCCTATGCAGAATGTCATTTTTCTTCCCCTCCTGGATGCAAGTCAAGAGTTGATTGACCTTGAATGGAGTGCTCCAGAAGCGAATTTTGAAGCGGGGCATACTTTGGTGGGTCTGTACCATAGAAATGAATCATCCTTTCCCCCCATTGCACCCTCTATTTGCATCCTCCAACAAACCTGAATACAACTCGTAACCTACCTCCTCCTCCTTTGGCACAGGCATTTCAACCCTTCCCGCCTTCTGCCATATTCTCCCTGTAATCCCATACCATATTGTAATGCACCCCACCCTCACGTCATACTCCTACCTCCTTGCAAGTCACCCCTCCACCCAACCCCCCCCCTTCTACCCATATGCTCCCCCTGTAAAAGTTTCTGTAAATAGTTAAATCTGCTTCCTTTATTTTTGTCTATCTTCAAATCACCTGTTAATTGTTATCAATTCAAAGTTATTATGTAAGTTACCCTGCCTAAATTCTTATGAGTTACAATGTAAAATAAGCAACCTATGCCTTATTTATGTTCAGTTACATGTGAACCGATGTGATATTTGATTGAATGTCGGTATACAAAAACAAATAAATAAATAAATAAATCACCATTCTGGTGGTAGGAAGGGCAACTCTAAAGGATGCTCAGGATAGTAGAATTAAAACTATCCTTAGGCCATTGTGATGAATTTGCAATTTGCCTCTTGTTCCCTGGTGGTTCGGGCTAGTCTACGTCTCTCTTGGGAGACTGAAGTGGAGTCAAATAAAAAAAGTGGTGATGGAACTGGGAGCTGCTACCTTAGTTGGTGCGGGTTGGGACCTTGTTCACACTACCGCCAGAAGGGTGGCTTCCATAACATTGGCTAGGCATCAGCTGTGACTGTGAAATTAGTCGGCAGACACAATTTCTAAATCAACTCTCATGAAGTTACCATTTAAGGGTTCTCTTTTATTGCAGTGAGTTGGAAAATATAGCATTTAGATCAGAAGAGTCCCAGGACCCTGATTTGCCAGAGAATATCAAGCAGGTAGCGTGTCGCTTTGAGACAAGAGGCGTATTCCTCTTTAAAAGGGAGCGACCTTTCAGAGGTCTCGACCTTTTGGCCCAGAAAGCCTCGGAAGAATGCGGGCTCTTAGAACAGTGCATCTTGATCTGCAGTCTCACCTGCTGGGGCAGAGATAGGTGGACGTCTATCTCGCTTATTTCAGAATGAGATATGTGTGCCTGAAGTCTGAAATCAACACAGAAATTGCAGCTTGGCCTAAGCCAGAGAGAATTCTGGGTAACAGACACTGGCTATGAAGGAACTCAGACTGACCCGAGCTTGTTTATGCTTAGGTAAAACATCTGGAATATATCTTGAGCTGGTCAAATATGATGGAGGGTCATGAGGTCACAAAGAGCATATGGAAGAGGCTGCGTCTTCGTCTCGACTGAGGGGCCCCAGTGAAATCAGAGAATCCTGGAGATCCCCCTGAGATTAGGAGTCTGATCAAGAAACTGAAAGACTGACAGGACAAAGAACTAACAGAAGATTGACAGTACTCAGCAGATACATGGGTCTCTTCTAGGCCTAATTGGATCTCAAGATGGGAGGCGGGACCAGGGCATCTTAGACACAGTTTGTCTGATTTGGACACAGGACACAGATACCTGATACTCTATGGCAGCACTTCTCAACCGGTGTGTCGCGACACACTAGTGTGTCGCCAAACACCGCCAGGTGTGTCGCGTCTCCCGGTGTCCCACTACCCCGTTCTACTTTCCTTTTGCCTTTTTCCAGCTCACGCGGGCCAATTGGAAGCCTTTGTTCTTCCTATCCCCATTACACAATGGGAAGCCTCCTTCATTCTGCCTGCCCCCGCGCAGGCCAATCGGAAGCCTCCTCCCTACCAGTGGGAGTAGGAAGAAGGGAGGAAGCCTTTGATTGGCCGGTGAGGCAGGCAGGGAGGAATTTTGAACTCTGACGAAGCAAGATCGCGCAGTGAAGAGGAAACCCGACCCCCGACGAAGCAAAGCCGCCATGGGAGCCCATTCCCATGGCGGCGAAGAGGAGACCTGACCCCGACAAAGCAAGGCCGCCACAGCCTGTGGCGGCGAAGAGGAAACCCGACCGAGGCCACCACGGGAGCCCATTCCCGCGGTGGCGAAAAAAGAAGGCCCGCCGGAGTAAAGCCGCGGCGGAACTGGAGCCCATCCCTGCAGTGAAGGAAGAAGAAGTTTTTGGTGAGAGCGGGTGCGTCTGTGTGCGTGTATGAGTGCCTGGGTGAGAGCGGGTGCGTCTGTGTGCGTGAATGAGTGCCTGGGTGAGAGCGGGTGCGTCTGTGTGCGTGGATGAGTGCCTGGGTGAGAGCGGGTGCGTCTGTGTGCGTGAATGAGTGCCTGGGTGAGAGCGGGTGCGTCTGTGTGCGTGGATGAGTGCCTGGGTGAGAGCGGGTGCGTCTGTGTGCGTGAATGAGTGCCTGGGTGAGAGCGGGTGCGTCTGTGTCCGTGAATGAGTGCCTGGGTGAGAGCGGGTGCGTCTGTGTCCGTGAATGAGTGCCTGGGTGAGAGCGGGTGCGTCTGTGTACGTGAATGAGTGCCTGGGTGAGAGCGGGTGCGTCTGTGTGCTTGAATGAGTGCCTGGGTGAGAGCGGGTGCGTCTGTGTGCGTGGATGAGTGCCTGGGTGAGAGCGGGTGCGTCTGTGTCCGTGAATGAGTGCCTGGGTGAGAGCGGGTGCGTCTGTGTGCGTGAATGCCTGGGTGAGAGCGGGTGCGTCTGTGTGCGTGAATGAATGCATGGGTGAGAGCGGGTGCGTCTGTGTGCGTGAATGAGTGCCTGGGTGAGAGCGGGTGCGTCTGTTTGCGTGGATGAGTGCCTGGGTGAGAGCAGGTGCGTCTGTGTGCGTGGATGAGTGCCTGGGTGAGAGCGGGTGCGTCTGTGTGCGTGGATGAGTGCCTGGGTGAGAGCGGGTGCGTCTGTGTGCGTGAATGAATGCCTGGGTGAGAGCGGGTGCGTCTGTGTGCGTGGATGAGTGCCTGGGTGAGAGCGGGTGCGTCTGTGTGCGTGGATGAGTGCCTGGGTGAGAGCGGGTGCGTCTGTGTGCGTGGATGAGTGCCTGGGTGAGAGCGGGTGCGTCTGTGTGCGTGGATGAGTGCCTGGCTGAAAGCTGGTGTGAATGGGTGCCTGGGTGAGAGGTGGTGTGTGTGGGTGTGAATGGGTGCCTGGGTGAGAGCTGGTGTGTCTGTGTGTGAATGGGTGCCTGGGTGAGAGGTGGTGTGTCTGTGTGTGAATGGGTGCCTGGGTGAGAGGTGGTGTGTCTGTGTGTGAATGGGTGCCTGGGTGAGAGCTGGTGTGTCTGTGTGTGAATGGGTGCCTGGGTGAGAGCTGGTGTGTCTGTGTGTGAATGGGTGCCTGGGTGAGAGGTGGTGTGTCTGTGTGTGAATGGGTGCCTGGGTGAGAGGTGGTGTGTCTGTGTGTGAATGGGTGCCTGGGTGAGAGGTGGTGTGTCTGTGTGTGAATGGGTGCCTGGGTGAGAGGTGGTGTGTCTGTGTGTGAATGGGTGCCTGGGTGAGAGGTGGTGTGTCTGTGTATGAATGGGTGCCTGGTTGAGAGGTGGTGTGAATGGGTGCCTGGTTGAGAGCTGGTGTGAATGGAAGTCTGGGTGAGAACTGGTGTGAATGGAAGCCTGGGTGAGAACTGGTGTGAATGGGTGCCTGGGTGAGAGCTGGGGTGTCTGTGTGTGAATGGAAGCCTGGGTGAGAGCTGGGGTGTCTGTGTGTGAATGGAAGCCTGGGTGAGAGGTGGTTTGTGTGGGTGTGAATGGGTGCTTGGGTGAGAGCTGGTGTGTGTGGGTGTGAATGGGTGCTTGGGTGAGAGCTGGTGTGTGTGGGTGTGAATGGAAGCCTGGGTGAGAGCTGGTGTGGGTGTGAGAGCATTTGTGTGTGATTGAGAGCTTGTATATAAGAGACCATGAGTGTGATTGAGAGAGAGACTGGTCAGGGAGGTGAGAGAGACCGAGACTGTTCGTGGGGTCTAATTGGAGTTATGTGTGAGAGTGACTGGTTGTGGGCGCTAAGGAAGAGGACTGTGAGGACAGAGCTTCAGCAGCCCTTGCTGCTTCCTGTGAGTGCTATTGGCCTGGAAGGGAAAGGAGTAGGAGAGTTGCTGGAGAGGGTAAGAAAAGGTGGCTTTTTAAATTTATTTTTCTTGATTGCCATTTTAATTATTGGGTATTATGCGATGTCTGCTGTTTTGAAATATTTTATTGATATTTGGACGTGTGTTAATAATTTTTATGAGTTTTTAATTGTTGGATATTATTCTGTTCAGCAGCTGTTTTGTAACATTTTTAGTATAGCTTTACAATTATTTCTGTGTGGGGCTCTATAGCAGTTTGGCTTATTCTGTTTTCCCAATAAGAAATGTATTAGTGTTTAGGGCCTGGTTTTAATAGTTGTATTTCTTAGATAGGGTTGTTACTGGTTGAGTGTGTTCCATAATACAGGTGTATCTTTGTGCGGGTTAGTTTGTGTGCATTATTGCAGATCCTGGGACTGTTAGGTGCTATATTTCTCTTTCCATTTCTCCAGGTTCGCACTGCATGCAGAGTGGCTTTTTTGGTTTTCCATTCCAGTTTCTGTCTCCATATTTATAATGTGTGGTCTTTCTGTACTTGGTGAAGGTCAGTTCTGGGTGTGTGACAGAGGTGAGATATTTTACTAGCATGTAGGCTTTTGTATCAATCTTATTTGTTGTGTTTTCTCAATAGGATATGCATTAGTGGTAAATTACTGTCTTTTCATAAGAAGGGCTATTGTGCCTGGTAGTAAAGGGAGTTTGTTTTGCTTTTACTGAGATGTCATCAGAACCAGAATATCTTTTTTTGTATGGCGAGTTGTACAGGGTAATGCCCTAGATCTGCTCTGCACTCATTGTGGGGGGTTGAGGGGATTCCTGTGGATGCAGAGTGCATGTTTACATTTAGCCCCGTGACGGTCACATGCTCAGTGTGTCACTCATGTGAGAACCATCTGTCAGGTGTGTCCCGGCCAAAAAAAGGTTGAGAACCACTGCTCTATGGAATCCTATTAGGGATCATTGTATGTTTTACCTATAAAAGCCAGCACTCACTGACATACACAAAGACACACAGGGAGAGCTTTGAAAAAAATGGGGCTCTCACTCCGGGTCTTCCAAAGGTCCCCTAATTGCTTTTATATGATCAAAAATAAACTTAAATTTGTTTTTACTCAAATTTGGTATTGGACATTTGGGTTCTTGGGGCAGCACCTTGAAGCTGATTTTTAAGGCTCAACATATTTGACACCCTAGATGGGACTCAAACCCACAATCCCGATAGGTCCAGATCGTGTTGGGCCATTGGGAAGTGATAAGAGAAGGCTAATCTTTGGTCTTTCTTTTCTTTCCTCCAGAGGCCTTTATGGTTTCTCCCTGCGAATCCCTACGGAAGAGAGTGGCAGTGGAGACTAACTTAAGGAGGCTGTTGGGCTTTTGAAGGCTTTAATTCCTGTTCCCAAATTGCAAGAAAACATGGGCTGTTATACCATTTGTTTTAGGCGTACCAAGAAAGGAGGGATCCTTTCAGCCCAAAGGAGTCAATCAACATTTGCGGTTGACTCATTTCTGTATGGAAACTTTGTGCTCTGTATTACTGGCAGTGCAATTGGGGAAATTTTTGTGTCTCTAGATCTGCTGCAGGTATTTCTACATATTCCCATTCACAGGGAACATTAATGGTTCTTGCAGTTGCCATTCTAGGATATTATGATCAGTGTCAGGCCTTGTTGTTTGGGGTGGCCATGGCACCCAGGTTCTCTAAGGTCATGATGCTAGCGGCGTCCTTATGGAAATACTGTATCCTGGTTCACCTATATCTGGGTGATTGGTTGATTCAGGCCAGAAGCATGGAAGAGAGTCACCTGGCTCCTTGCAAGTTACTCTCTGCTACAAGAAGGCTGGGTGGTGAACTTGGCTGAAAGTGGTTTACAGCTGTCTCAGACATTGGAGTAGCCCGGTGTTTCCTAGCACGTAGCCAGAATGACTCAGAACCAATGGGTATTGTGCTCTCCTAATAGCAGATGGGAGACAGAGTCAAATTTCAAAGCTGACGTCAGCTTACATATACCCGTGCAGCGTGCTTAGCTCTTCAGTATTTCTCCGTCTCCATAGCAGATGCGGACACTATCCCAAACAAGAATAGTGTTACTTTTACAGCAAGAAAGAAGAGAGAAAATTTACTTTAAGAAGAGAGCCCCACTTCTCCTACAGTGAAACCTAGCGGTCCCTACCCCAGTTGAGACTTTCCTGAGGTCGATTCTCGATATCCCTCAGAGGCGAGCCTTGGTCCGACGGCCGAATTCCGGCATGGACTTAGCCCCCAGGGTAGCTGAAAGGCAGCGGGTGCAGATTCGAGCGCTGCGGTGAAGGTATTTCCCTCTTCCCCCGCAGCTGGAGACCGTCTTGCACGTGACCGGTAAGCGCTGAGACCAGGTAAGGTAGAAACCTTTACTTCTAAGTCTCCGGTCTCTAAGGCTTGAACAGCCGTATCGGCCTTCCTCTGACGAGGTTTAAATCGGGTTGAGCAGCCCTCCTTTGGGGCAGGCCCCGATTCGGTGCAAGGGTCCATGCACATGGAGACACTCTGGGGGGGTCACCATCTTGCCTTCGTGGTCGTCTGCGCCATTTTCCCCCTCCGACCGATATGGGCAGGGCAGACTGGAGGCCCGAAGCACCTAACTTAAGCGCTTAAGTACGTTTTGAGTGCCCAGCTGGGCGCACCTCTGAGTTGAGTGCCCAGCTGGGCTGCGCGCCCAAACTTCGTTGCCCGCATGCACAACTCCAGGCACGGGTAAATTCCTAAGCCCTACACATGCACAAATAATGGCACCGCCATCCAAGAAAGCCAAGGAACCCTTCCTTTGCTCAGCCTGCCAATTAAGAGCCGCGCAGCCTGGATTGGAATTCCTCCTGTGCCAACAGTGCGAACAGAACCAGGGAAAACCAAATCAAGACCCTCTACAGCCAGGAGAGGGATCCAGTACCACGGATGAAGGCATCCCAGACCTAAGTATCTCCAACTCGGCGCTCCCACAGGAAAATTTCTCCAGAGCTACCACTACAATCCTTCCTGGGATCAACATGGATCCAGAAACCCTTTCCTGGGTGGAATTTTTCAAAGGGCTGCAAACCTTTGTCCAGACACAACCAGCCCCTGCTGTCCACCTGACTCAAACCCATTCGGAAGCACAAGTCCTTCCCAGCACCTCCCGGGCTTTTCGAGACATGCCTCTCCTAACCAAGAGCCTCTCTGGGGATCCAGATACCTCAGAGGATGAAACAGACTCCCTGGAAGAAGGAGAAATTCCCCCAAGGATGGAGCCATACTGGACCATGCTCTGATTCTTCCACAAGGACGAATTACCAACCCTAGTGTCCCAGACTATGAAGACAGTGCGTCTTCCAGGCATGGAGTCCACAGCGGAACCAAAAAAGAATCCCATGCCATAAGGCCTCATGTTATTTCCCTATGTTGGAGCCCATTAAGGAACTGATTGAACTGGAATGGAATACTCCAGAGGCCACTTTTAAAGGGGGAAGGGCTCTAGAAGCCCTATACCCGCTGGAACCCACGGCTTCAGGAACTTCTACGTTTCCCCAAAGTGGATGCTATGATCTGTGCAGTCTCAAAACGCACTACGATCCCAGTGGAGGGAGGAGCGGCACTGAAGGGACGCCCAGGATAGAAGGCTGGAAGCCATCCTTAAGCAGTCCTTTGATGTATCAGCAATGATGCTACAAATTGCTTCCTTCTGTGCCTTAGTGGACGTTCCTGTTTGATCCTCGCCCGAGACGCAACCATGCCCGGAGAAGCGATGGAGCCTGTGGTCTCCTTCCTCACCGATGCTACCGCAGACCTCGTGCGCACCTCATCGAGGGGTGTCTCCGCCGCAGTGGCGGCAAGAAGACAATTATGGCTCCGGAATTGGTCGTCTGACGCAACTTCCAAAGCGAACCTCACAAAAATGCCTTTTAAAGGATCCCTCCTGTTCAGGAGCAAACTGGAGAAATTAGCCAATAAATAGGGTGAATCTCTAGTACCCTGATTACCTGAGGACAGGAACAAAAGAACATATCAGCGCTCCTCCCCCAGAAGAGCCAAGGGTAGAGGATCGCAGCGCTTTAAGCCTTACAAGAACACATAGTCCCAAAAACCTTACTCTTCATGAAGCTCTCAGTCCTTTCAGAACAGGCGCATTAAGAGAGGAGCAAGCTCAGGGGCAGGCCCTGGCCGTACCCCACAATGAGAAGATGCAGACCCATCCACAGGAAGAAGACATAGGGGGCAGACTTACCCTCTTCTACCAAAGATGGGTCAAAATAACTTCGGACAAGTGGATCCTAGCTATTATTTGAGAGGGGTACTCGTTGGAATTCCAAAGCATTCCCCCAGACAAATTTATGAAATTGCCGTGCCACTCCAAGAGACTGGCAATGGAAACTACACTAGCAAGACTACTCAGCCTGAAGGCAATAGTCCCAGTGCCCACGCTTCAACAAAATATTGCCACTATTCCATCTATTTTATCATTCCCAAGAAAGAAAGAACATTCCAACCTATCCTGGACCTCAAGGCCTTCGACCGTTACCTGAAGGTTCCATACTTCCACATGGAAACTCTACGCTCCGTCATAATGGCGGTACAACCGGGAGAATTCTTAACCTCCCTGTACCTATCTTAAGCCCACCTTAACATCCCGGTCCATCAGAGCCACCAGTGCTTCCTTTGATTTGCGATACTGGGTCATCATTATCAATTTCGAGCTCTACCCTTCGGATTAGCTACCGCCCCCAGAACCTTCACCAAAATCATGGTGGTAGTGGCAGCAGCACTGAGGAAAGGAGGAGTCCTGGTACATCCTTACCTGGACAATTGGCTGATCAGGGCAAAGTCTCCAGAGGAGAGTCGCCATGCGACAACCAGAGCCAAGAATCTACTACAAGAACTCGGGTGGGTCGGGAACACAACCAAGAGTTGTCTACAGCCCTCCCAATCACTAGAATACCTGGGAGTCCGGTTCGATACCAAACAGAACAAGGTCTACCTTTCTCCTCCACAAAGAAGGAAGCTAATGGATCAATTACAAAAGCTGTTGACCTCTGTCCGCCCCAAGGTATGGGGCTACCTTCAAGTCCTCGGCCTTATGACATCAAATCTGGAAGTTGTTCCGTGGGCAAGGGCCCATATGTGGCCGCTACAACGTTCCCTACTATCATGATGGAATCCAGTGTCTCAGAACTACTCACTTCGCCTCCAGCTACTGACAGAGGTTCGGGAGCTGCTTCAATGGTGGCCTAAGCAGAGGCGTAAACCTATCCACTCCGAAGTAGGTCTTTCTCACCACGGACGCAAGTCTGCGAGGGTGGGGAGCCCACTGTCAGGAACTGACATACCAGGGACAATGGAACAAGGAAGAGGCGGGATGGAACATAAACCGCCTGAAAGCACGAGAGGTCAGACTAGCCTGCCTACGATTCAGCCACAGACTCTGAGGTGAGTCCGTCCGAGTCATGTCGGACAACGCAACAACAACTGCTTACATCAACTGACAGGGAGGAACCAAGAGCAAGCAGGTGTCTCTAGAAATAGACCCCCTCAGGGAGTGGGCGGAAATAAATTTACAAGGGATCTTGGCCTCCCACATCACGAGAAAAGACAACATCTCTGCGGTCTATATCAGCAGGGAAAGCCTAGACCCGGGGGAATGGTCGCTGGAGGACACAGTCTTCCAGCTGATAGTAAATCGACGGTCTCCCAGCCATGGACCTACTAGCAACTTGTCGCAATGCCCGGGTCCCCAGATTCTTCAGCCGTAGACAAGAACCACAATCTCAGGGAATCAACGCTCTCGTCCAGAACTGGCCAAAGGAAAGCCTCCTGTACACCTTCCCACCCTGCCCCCAATGGGCAGGGTCATCCACAATACCACAGGGGATTAGTCCTACTAGTTGCCCTGGACTGGCCAAGAAGACCATGGTACGCGGACATGCAAAGACTATTGGCGTGGAATCCTCTACGTCTACTGCCATATAGGGACCTTCTTCAGCAGGGACCAATCTCCCATGAAGACCTGCTCGATTCTCTCTTACGGTATGGCCCTTGAAAGGACTAGCCTAAAGAAGCATGGCTACTCAAAAGCCCCTGCTTCAGGCACACAAATTCTCCACATCT